>NC_081555.1:90552771-90852771 GCF_963082655.1 Stomoxys calcitrans | reverse complement strand
TATTTTGATATAGCTACCATATAGACCGATCTCCCGATAGAGGGTCTGAAGACCATAAAAGCTTTATTTAATACCCGACTAGCTGACCCGGGCCCGCTCCGCTGCACCTTCTTTTACTTATTGTAAAGGGTGATTTTTTTGAGGTTAGGATTTTCATGCATTAGTATTTGACAGATCACGTGGGATTTCAGACATGGTGTCAAAGAGAAAGATGCTCAGTATGCTTTGACATTTCATCATGAATAGACTTACTAACGAGCAACGCTTGCAAATCATTGAATTTTATTACCAAAATCAGTGTTCGGTTCGAAATGTGTTCAAATTTTGACAAATTTTGTTCAGCGATGAGGCTCATTTCTGGTTGAATGGCTACGTAAATAAGCAAAATTGCCGCATTTGGAGTGAAGAGCAACCAGAAGCCGTTCAAGAACTGCCCATGCATCCCGAAAAATGCACTGTTTGGTGTGGTTTGTACGCTGGTGGAATCATTGGACCGTATTTTTTCAAAGATGCTGTTGGACGCAACGTTACGGTGAATGAACACATTTCGAACCGAACACTGATTTTGGTAATAAAATTCAATGATTTGCAAGCGTTGCTCGTTAGTAAGTCTATTCATGATGAAATGTCAAAGCATACTGAGCATCTTTCTCTTTGACACCATGTCTGAAATCCCACGTGATCTGTCAAATACTAATGCATGAAAATCCTAACCTCAAAAAAATCACCCTTTATATGGAACAAAAGTTTCCTTGGAATGTTTATTTTCGACAATTAAAGATCTTTTAGTGAAATACCATGCTACGAAAATAGTATATCGCTTGACTAACAGTTTAACAATATAAGTGTCTTTATCTGAATTCCATATGACCTTTATTGGTCTACGAATTTAAGTTTGGATGTAAGGTGTACTCCATTCTTAAAATACTTTATTTCAGCCCGATATTCTCATGATGTCTGATTAAGTGGTGTTTTCGGGGGAGAGGTGGTCCCCCAGATACATGGCCCTGAAAAAATATCAGCATCGTGCTCTTCTCTCAAATACCATTTATTTAAGGGGAGTTTACAGGATGAGGCGTCCCCCAAACGCATGGCCCCAAAATAGGTTACCAAATTCGTATTCTACTCCCAAATACCTTTATTAGAGCCCCATATTGCGATGGTCACTAAAAAATTGCTGTTTGTGGGGTATTTCGGGAAAGGGGTAGACCCCAGAAAATTGGTCCCCAAAATGGGTATCATTTCTTGCTCTACCCCCAATGCCTTTCATTTAAGCTCCACATTGACATTGTCGCTAAATATGTCCGATTTAGGGGTGTTTTGGGGATTGGGGTGATCCCCCAAATTCTAAGCCCTGAAAATATATCAGCAACGTGCTCTATTCTCATATATCAATATATCATTTATTTGAACCCCATATTGCCATTACCCTCAAAATTGGATATCAAATTCGTTTTCTAATCTCATTTAAACTCCTTATTGCAAAAGTCAGCAAATATGTCCGTTTGGGGTATTGGCCCTAAAAAATATGAATATTTAGTTCCACTCTCTTTAAGACCCAAATTGTCTTGGTGAGCAAATACGTCCTACTTGGGGGTTGTTATGGTGGTGGGACGTCCGCTAGACTGTTGGACCCTAATGTTGATATCAGATACGTGGTCTACTCCCACATACCTTTAATTTGAGCCCCATATTTCCATAGTCGGCAAAAATGACCGGCTTGAGGGTGTTTTGGGGGATGGGGCGGCCACTCAGTGAGTTGGCCTTGAAAATATATATCGGATTCGCGTTCCACTTAAAAAAAAACACTAATATGAACCTAATATTGGAATAGTCAGAAATTACTTACTATTTGTATGTTGTTGTGGGGGTGGGGTGGCCCCATAGACACTTTTCCCGAATATTGATATCAAATTCGTGCTTAAATCCCGAAGACCTTTCATTTGAGAGATGGCCCCCCAAACACTTGGTCCCATATTTGGATATCAGATTCGTATTCTATACTTAAATGCCTCTTATTTAAGCCACATATTCCCATGGTCACTAAATAAGTCCTGTTTGGGGGGTGTTTTGGGAAAGGGCAGGACCCCCAGAAACGTGGTCCCACATTTGGATTCGTATTCTGCTCGCATATACCTTTCATTTGCGTCACATATTGCCATGGTCAGTAAATATGTCCGATTTAGGGGTGTTTGGGGCTTCTTATCCTTAATACCTTTCATTTGAGTCCCATATTGTCGTGATTGGTCTAAATATATGTTTGGTAGGTTTTAGGGTGAGGCAGCCCCCCTAGGTACCAGATCCGAAATTTGTATACCAAATTTTTATTTTTAGGGTACTATATGAGAGCACACAAAATTTCGCTTAAATCGCACCACCCATCTCCGAGATCTGGCGTTTCTGAAAATTAAGGTAAGGGGGAGGGTCCGCCCCCCATCAGATATCAAAAAATGTAGTACCCTATTTTCACCACGGGGTCATTATGCACCATCTGTGAAAATTTCAAGAAAATCGCTTCAGTCGTTTCTGAGTCTATAAGGAACACACAAACATTCAAACAAATAAATCTACAAACAAACACAAATTGATATTTATATATAAGATTTCGCTGAAATTTGAAACAGTGGGTTATTTTAAGCCTCCCGACATCTGACCTAAATTTGGTTCAGATCGGACTATATTTAGATATAGCTGCCATATAGACCGATCTGCCGATAAGGGGACTGAAGCCCATAAAAGCTTTATTTATTACCCGATTTCGTTGAAATTTGAAACAGTGAGTTTTTCTGAGCCTCGCGATATCCGACCCTAATATGGTTCAGATCGGTTTATAACTGCATATATCTGCCTAAAAGATCAATATTTTGTTCTACAAAATTTAATAGTGACATATATATTAAACCATTCAATGTCCGTGCCGAATTTGGGTGCTTAAGTTATGCAATTTTCACCGGATTGTGACGAAATGGGGTTTACATATATACCCGAGGTGGTGGGTATCCAAAGTTTGGCCCGGCCGAACTTAATGCCTTTTTATACCCTCCACCATAGGATGGGGGTATACTAATTTTGTCATCCTGTTTGTAACACCTCGAAATATGCGTCTAAGACCCCATAAAGTATATACATTTTTGATCGTCATGTCATTTTAAGTCGATCTAGCCATGTCCGTCCGTCTGTCCGTCCGTCCATCCGTCTGTTTGTCGAACGCCCGGTAACTTTCGAAGGAGTAAAGCTACCCGCTTGAAATTTTGCCTAAATACGTTTTATTAGTGTAGGTTGGTTGCAATTGTAAATGGGCCAAATCGGTCCATGTTTTGATATAGCTGCCATATAAACCGATCTTGGGTCTTGACTTCTTGAGCCTCTAGAGGGCGCAATTCTTGTCCGATTTTATTGAAATTTTGCATGTAGTGTTTTGGTAGCACTTCCAACAACTACGCTGCGTATGGTTTTAATCGGTCCATGTTTTGATATATCTGCCTTTAATCCGATCTTGGATCTTGACTTCTTGAGCCTCTAGAGGGCGCAATTCTTATCCTATTGGAATGAAATTTTGCACGACGTGTTTTGTTATGATATCCAACAACTGTGCCAAGTATGGCTTAAATCGGTTCATAATCTGGTATAGCTGTCATATAAACCGATCTGGGATCTTGACTTCTTGAGCCAATAGAGCGCGCAATTCTCCTCCGATTTGGCTGAAATTTTGCATGAGGTGTTTTGTTATGACTTTCAATAACTGTGCTAAGTATGGCGCAAATCGGCATAGAACCTGATATAGCTGCCATATAAACTGATCTGGGATCTTGACTTCTTGAGCCTCTAGAGGGCGCAATTCTCATCCGATTTGGCTAAAATTTTATACAACAGCTTCTCTTATGACCTTTAATATACGTGTCCAATATAGTCTGAATCTATCAATACAGATACAGCTAAACCGATCTCCCGATTTTGGTTCTTGAGCCCCTACAAGGCGCAATTCTTATCGGAATGAACTGAAATATTACTTCTGCAATGTTCAGCATTCATTTATGATCCGAATCGGACTATAACTTGATATAGCTCCAATAGCATAACAGTTCTTATGCAACATTCTATGTTTGTCTAAAAAGAGGTACCGCGCATAGAACTCGACAAATGCGATCCATGATGGAGGGTATATAAGATTCGGCCCGGCCGAATTTAGCTTTTGAGACAAATAAAAATGTCTGCTGTGTGATTCGTTTGTTGCCTGCTTGGCAATACCAGTTGCTTGGTGTTCTTAAAATCAGTCCATATTGTCTTGACTTTTGTACATTTTTTGTTTGTTTGTCATCTATTTTTTTTACAAAGTGTATGAATCAGTCTAGCAACTGATGCATCCAACCACCAAATGGCCAGAATGGAGGATGTTTTGACCATAAATCTTTTGGCTTATAAACGTCGTATGAACCGTTCGTTCATTTCGGTCATTGAAGATGTGGTTTTCAAGATCTTTTTAACTAAAGTTGAAGGTTATTGTATGCAGTTTGGCAAGACAGGAAGACCAATGACATTGGCAAGATGTTCACGGTTATGGTCATTGCGAAGAATAAACGTTTGGATGATGCCATCAGAGACACCTGCAAACATTATTGAGCACATAAATGGCTAAGTGCATTTTCAATTACATTGATTTTAAAAGACATTCTCTATAATTGAGCAATTTTAAAAATATTCTCAAAAAATTTATACAACTGATATGTAATTCAAATGCTAGAAGCAATAATAATAATTTTTTAAATTACCTTTAACAGCGAATAGCAAATAAATTTTTATATATTTTTTTTTCTTAATAGCCCACAAAAACACTGATTTACTTCGCGATAAATTTAAAATTTGGGTTTGGTTTTGGTTTTTGGCCAACAAATACCGCCCAACACAAGCAAAAAAAAAATTGACGTTGCATGTAAGAATTTTCAACAACCAATACGCCTTTTAGGTGTTGAAAATTGTAACAATTTTAAGAAATCCATACGAATCGAATCGAAACCAAATAAAAACACCAAAACACACTTTTCGAATTTTCAAAGTACAGACAAATCAAATTGTCCTCTAATAGAACCCAGACTATGGGAAAATTTTAATGCTTTCGAACAAAATGAAGTAATTTATGAGACTGGCAAAAAACATTTTGGAGGTTGAGCCAAAAACTTCAAGCATTGTAAATTTATGGCAATATGATATAGTTTTTTGCCTTTATGACCAACCAAAACACAGCAACCAAACCTTAACAATGGCTGCAGACATAATAAAGCAAATGGACAAAAAAAAAAGTTCTATGACCCAAATCGAAATTTGCAACAAATAAAAAAAAGCAAACACAAAAGAAACAAAAAAAAAAAAGCAACGCCAACCTGTCCAAAATTGTATATGGTTCAATGAGAGCCAGGCTGCTGAAAAAAAAATAAAGAAATTGTTTTCATAACAAGTATGTAGTTAGCATTGAGATAGACTTCGAAATCACCCTAGGCTAGTTAAGGTTTTTGGGGCGCCCCGGTAGGCGAGTGGGTGGCGTGCTTGGATTACCAGTGCAGGGGTCGTGGGTGCGATTCCCGCCAGACGCCTTGGTCCGTCGCTACTGTGATATCACAATGGACTTAAAATTGTCTAAGTGAGTCTGTAAAGGACTGCCACTCTTACCTTACCTAGGTTAGCTTAGGTTGAAAAGAGGAACATACACCTTAGCCAGAAATCGGCTTGTTGGGTGCTCTAAAAACTAAAAAGTAACCTCGAAAAAGAAAATCTAAGTTAGGAATTCCATGCTATTGGGTTGCCCAAAAAGAAATTGCGGATTTTTTAAAAGAAAGTAAATGCATTTTTAATAAAACATAGAATGAACTTTAATCAAATATACTTTTTTCCACTTTTTTCTAAAGCAAGCTAAAAATAACAGCTGATAACTGACAGAAGAAAGAATGCAATTACAGAGTCACAAGCCGTTGGAAAAATTTGTCAACGCCGACTATATGAAAAATCCGCAATTACTTTTTGGGCAACCATACTTTTTTTTTCCACGCCCCTAAGTTGGTTCTTGTCTGGTGTTGTGTCCCCACCAAAGTACCAGTATCTGTTGGCCGCGAAAGCCTGGCAATGACATAGAAATACACCAACGTCTCATCATCTTCCTCACATGCTATCACTTTCCGCACCGATATTGCATAAGTGAGCTCTATTCCCTGTTATGATACCGAAAGCGGGACTATAACACTGTGAAAAACTGAAGAAGAACATCGGAATCACAACAATACGAGGCTAATACTAGTGAGAGAAAATCGAAGAAGGTCACTATGTTTTTTTTATAACCTCCAGCATAGGATGGCAGTATACTAACAACGTTATTCCGTTTGCAACTCATCGAAATATAATCTCAGACCCATCAATCTATATATATTCTATATCCTTTATATATCCTGTATATACGAAATTCTTAACTGTTTTCCATGCTTCGACCCTAAGCTGGTTCATGTCTGGTATTGTGTCCAGAACTAAGTACCGGTGTCTTTTAGCCCCGAAAGCCGGCAATGACATGGGAAATGCTCCAACGTCTCATCATCTTCCCCACATGGCCTACACATGCTTTCACTTGCCACACCGATTTAGCATAAGTGAGCTCGTAGTCCTATGTGTCCCGTTATGACACCAAAAGCTATACTGACCTCCTTCTTACTACCTTCAGTAATAGCCTCGTCCTCTCACGATCCGGAACACTCCATAGGATTTTCGCCGTTCAACCGACTATTTCACTGATCCACAGTGTGACATGCGCGTTTGTAGCCCACGCCCTTAACTCGGACAGCGTCGACCCGAAAGGCTTCAGGTTAACCAAGTTCGTTGAGGGCAGTTCTCTGGCCTTCATTGCCAAATTGTCTGCTTTCTTATTCCCAGTAACAGTAAAATGGCTTTGGCCGTTTTCCTTTCAGGTGACCAGTCCGGAACCGTTTGGGGTTCAACTGGTAGTAGCTTCGGCTACGAGGTCTGACCGGAGTCCTTAATCTGGTACCACGGGAGTCGGGGGCCCCTGGGATTTCGATTCCAGCCCGACTATGGTGAGGCCCCAGTGGGGGGTAACGTGGTGGCTGTGATTTGGACCCAAATCGCGGGTAGAGCGCAAGCTCGATGTGGAGTTGCATTGCATATTGTGACCCATAGATCGGAAGGAGTTTTAGATAGTGCTCCGCCCCTAACCAAGGGGGAGAACACGTCCAGACAACGTGAACTCGAACTGTTACTCATGCATATCTTAGGATATGTGTGGGGGCGTTGGTGGACGCATTATATTCACCCGGGGTTAAGAGCCCTGCAGGATTAGGCCAACGCGGCAGGTGCCTGCATTAAACACCACTAGGACTTGTCCTGGATGTTATTGCCCTAATGGCCTGTTTACTGCCGATAAAGATGTCCGTACTCGACGTCCTCGCATTAACACCACACCACTTCACGCATTTCGTGAACACCCGGATCTCCGCCTGCAGGCCCCTATTATCGTCAGACACTCTAAAACAGATCTCAGTCCCCGGGTTCTCAAAGTAGACCCCCAGGGTCCTTCTGCCCTCTAGCTTTGATCCATTCATGTTCTCTAGTTTTGATCCACCCGTGTAACATGATCTTCCAGATGGGAATACTAGGGTTCCGTCAATCCAAGAATGTGCCGATGGCAGCAGTGCGTCGCACTCGACTTCAAGGTTCATCTCTGGTCTGAATCTCCGATCTGAAACCTCTCCCCTTCCCTCCAGGTTTCCTATCGTCGCCTCGATTAAACCGCGATGGTATGAACTGCTCCCATCCTCAATCCACTCTCCCATCGCCTTAAGTCTCATAGCCGCAGTGGCTGCCTCACACTTAATCTGTAATGTCAATGGGTCGGATATCTAGAATAGTCTCCAGTGCCCTAGTGGGCGTGGTCTTCATCGCTCCGTCTATGCCAAGACAACATGTTCTCTGAACCTGTTGTATGGTCCTTAGTTGCAATTTTTCTCCATAGCAGTCCACCAAACTACTGAAGCGTAAGTAAGTATTGGTCTAACGACGTTCCTGTAGAGCCAGTGGACTATCCTAGGATTCAGGCCCCATTTCGCGCAGAGGTTAGCATGTCCGCCTATTACGCCGAACGCCTGGGTTCAAATCCCGGCGTGAACATCAGAAAATTTTTTTAGCGGTGGTTTTCGCCTTACTAATTTGCTGGCTACATTTGTGAGGTACTATGCCATGTAAAACTTCTCTCCAAAGAGATGTCGCACTGTGGCACGCCGTTCGGACTCGGTTACAAAAAGGAGACCCTTATCATTGAGCTTAAACTTGAATCGGACTGCATTCATTGATATGTGCGAAGTGGAATGTTCATGGGCAAAATTTGCAATGCTGGCTGTGAGGTATCCTGCCATGTTAAAACTTCTCTACCAATTGGTGTCGCTATGCGGCACACCGTTCGGACTTCGCAATAAAAAGGAGGCCCCTTATCATTGAACTTCAATATTAATCGGACTTCACTCGTTGTTATACGAGAAGTATCCTCTGTTCCTTCATGGAATGTTCATTGGAAATTTTGTAATTAGTAGTGGTGGGCTAAAGACCATACATCGGAAGATCGGCCTATTTAACAGCTATATGCAAATATAGTTCCAGCTCAAATATCAATTTTTGAAGACGTTATTACATTACATTACATGGAGCCACAAATTTGTAGACGATCTGTGTCGTGGGATAGTCTACAAATTTTGCGGCGCTCAATGATATATGTATGCATACTATATGGTCATAAATGGATACTTCGATGTGTTGCAAACGGAATGACAAGATGAATATACTCGCAATCCTTTGCTGATGAGTATAAAAATATCCTGAAACATTTTTCTTGATGTTACTTAGTGTTCTTTCCATACCTAGAATTCTACTAAACAATTTGCGCTAATGTAACAACTCTGGTAGATTTTATTTTTTCCCATTTGTTTATTGTATATTAATCTTTTAAGCCAATCCCCGGAAATGTAGTTAACATAATGACCCCAAAAGTATGTTTATGCGGTCTTTGTTATATGAAAATCCAACATTTGCCAAAAAAAAGGTTTTTTTCAAAAGCAGCAAATAAATAACTGTAATTAGCTAAAATTGTGCAATGTACAAAAATTACTAACATTTGTATAACCAACATTGTCCATTGAAAAGGTAGGTTGGTAGGTATTTGAGGTGTAGTTGCCCGCCTTTGTTGGGTTGTGATTGTTTGTTTGCTGGCTGGTTCATACAACTGTAACATGCAAATCAAGTTCTTTGTTTTGACCATTGGTTTCTTGTATTCACAAAATTTCATTTGTATAAACAAATTCTTCTATCATTGTTGTTATTCAATTGATAATTCAAATATTTATCCATGGGAATGTGCATATGGAGTTTAAATTAATTTGAAATGACATGGCATGGTGGTTATTTATTTGCAATTATTGTTTGACTTGTTTGGTTTTAGAAATAACAAAAAAAAAATTAACTTTAGACTAGTGATGAGTGTATTAAAAATAAAATAATCGGAAATATGGAGCAAGGCGGTACTAACATTATTCAAGTTGACAATTTATTCTTTATTAAAACTTTCACCAAATATTGTCATTGAAAATAGTAATTTGATATAATTCGAAACAAAAAAAAATGTGACAATCTTAGGAAATTGGACTTTAAGTTTAAAATTAATCAACTTTTTCTTAATTCCAAAAATAACCATATTAGGAAATTTCACAATTAAAACTAATGTAGAATATAAATGAAAATATAATTTTCTATTGCATTGAAATTTTAACACTGATTATGTTACTATTACCTTAAAATTTCTATTGGTGGAATGAGGTCAGACATTTAAAAGAATAACTTTAAATGCATGTGCCTGGCCCAAAAGAAGTTGGATTCATCAATGGTCTATAGAATGTATCTGTTTATTGTTTAAAGGATTAAAATTCTAATCAAAGATTTCTATGAAAAGTTTTGTTTTTAGTTTTTAAATGAAAATTTTTGGTTCTACCATTGTTTTGAACTTTTAGAATTGAATTAACATTCTTCATGTCCAACATTATATTATTCTCATAAATTAAAATATATGCATGTATAACAAATCATTGTTATTATGCATATATCTGTCGTTAGTTCTATTGTTATCATGATTTGCTCCTAAATGAATGCCATACCATATTCTATTCATTTTAAGTTAGTGGCTTAAAAGCGAAAACAAAACTTTCTCACAATACAAAAGAATGAACTGTTAATATGGGACACAAATAGACCGACCGAGAATTGGGCTATTAATGAATACAAATTAAAACCACAATTTATGATCAAACTAAAAGTACATTTAGTAGTTGATATCTATTGTAATATTTTGAAAGAGTAACCTGAATTGTAAATCAATGTGAAATTATGGAAAGATACATAGAAAAGTTCTAGTTTGACTAATTAAAGAGAGAGCGCCTGTTTGTCATTATTTCAAATATATGTCAAAAATATTAATAATAATGGTATTACCATTGGCATAGAATTTTCTAATTTTTCAATTTTTTTTTCTTCAAATTAATGCGTTAGTGGTAATGGTAAAAATCTTCACATTTGGCTAAACATTCCAAACTGCACCTACAACAAAACAAACTGTAAGGAAAGGCAAAAGTCGGGCGGAGCCGATTATATAATACCCTACACCTACCCGACTTTCAAACAGAAAATTTTAGTTACTACGGTCATATAAGTGCAAATCCGGCGATAAATATGTGTGGGTGCTACATCAAAATTTGAAATTTCGAAATTTGAACCAAATTTGATGAAATCTCGCAGATATGTTACGATCAGTAACAAATTTTGTGCAGATCGGTTACAAATTGTGTTTATTACAGCCATATAAGTGTAAATCGTGCGATACATATACATGCGACCAATATCCAAATCTGAACCGATTTTAATGAAATTTTGCAAATATGTTAAGATCAGTAATAAAACAATTCATGCCAAATTTTGTGCAGATTTCTCTAAAATTGTAGTAACTACGGTCATTTAAGTCCAAATCGGGCGATACATATATATGGGAGCTACATCCAAATCCGAACCGATTTTGGTATAATCTCGCAGGTGTATTAATATCAGTAGCAAAACAATCCGTGCCCAATTTTGTGCAGATCGGTTGAAAACTGAAGTTACTAAGGCCATTTAAGTGCAAATTAGGCGATACATATATATGGGAGCTATATCTAAATCTGAACCGATTTTTACCAAAATCATTAACGTTTGTCCTTGGGCCAAAAAAGTGATATGTGCAAAATTTCGTGATGATTGGATGACAAATACAGACGGACATGGCTAAATCGAATCAGAAAGTGATTCTGAGCCGATGGGAATACTTATCATTGAGTTTAGCTCTTCTCCTTCTTAGCGTTGCAAACAAATGCACAAACTTATAATACCCTGTCCCACAGTGGTTGTGTAGGGTATAAAAACGGTAAATTATAATTTTGGCCTTAGAAATACAAGCGGTGGTAGCATTCATTCGTCCGTTCGGACGGCCCGAATCTCGGAAACCCACCACCATGGATTCTGCTCAAAATATCTACATACCAAATTTCTGCCAAATCAGGATGGACTCTGGTTAGTTATAGCTTCCATATAAACCGATCTCCCGATTTTACTTTTTGAGCCCCTGGAAGCCTCAGTTTTCATACAAATTAGCTGAAATTTGGAACAAAGACTTGTGATATGACTTTCAACATCCATGCAAAATGCGATCCTAGTCGTACTATAAACTGATAAAGCCCCCACATAAACTGATTTCCGGATTTGACTTCTTGAGCCTCTAGAAACCTCAATTTTCATCCGATGTGGATGAAATTTGAAACAAAGACTTGTGTTATGACTTTCAATATCCATTCCAAGTACGATCCTAGTCGGACTATAAACTGATATAGCCCCCACATAAACCGATCTCCAGATTTGACTTCTGATATGCTGTATCAGGCTATAAACCAATTAAGACCATGTTTGACACGGATGTTGAAGGTCTTCTCCCATAGCCGTTGTACAAAATTTCACCCAAATCAGATAATAATTGCGCTCTCTAGAGGCACAAGAAGTCAAGATCTCAGATCGGTTTATATGGCAGCTATATCAGGTTATAGACCGATTAAAACCATATATGGCTCAATTGTTTGAAGTCATAACAAATATCAGCTAAATCGGATAAGATTTGCGCCCTCCAGAGTCTCAAGAAGTAAAGATTCAAGATCGGTTTATATGGCAGCTTTATCAGGTTATGCACTGATTTGAACGATACTTAACACAGTGGTTGGAAGTCATAGCGAAACACGTCGTGCAAAATTTCAGCCAAATCGGATAGGAATTGCGCCTTCTAGAGGCTCAAGAAGTCAAGACCCCAGATCGGTTTATATGACAGCTAAATCAGTTAATGGAGCGATTTCCACCATACATAGCACAGTTGTTGAAAGTCAAACCGAAACACGCCGTGCAAAATTTCAGCAAATCACCATTTAAAAATTCAGATAATGAGTTGAAATTTGCCATAGACTTGATTTTTTTCATATGCATGTTAAGTCCTTGGCCAAATCGTGCTAAATTTGGATTTAGCTGGCATATAGACCGATCTGCTGATTAAAAGCATATATAGTCCGATTACAGAGAAATTTGGAACAGCAAGTTTCGCTGGTTCCCCAGATATCCGAACCAAATATGCTCCATTTTGTTATATAGCTTTTACATTGACCGATCTACAGTTTCAGGGCTAATTACGAATTTATTTTCCGATTTCACTGAAATTTAAAAAAAAAAATGAGTTTTATACGGCCTATCGTCATCCGAACCGAATACGGTCCAGATCGGACCCTTCTTAAATATGATTTCTATATAGCCCGATCTGTTCCAAATGGGACCATATTTGGATACATTTTCCATATATCAACATATCTGTTATTTAGGGTCTTAAACTCATAACAATGGAATGTTCATGGGCAAATTTGCATAGCAAGTGCATTTATTGCCTGATTTCACTGAAATGTAAATATTGATTTTTATTGGGCCAGTCGACATCCCAACCAAACATGCTCCAGATCGGACCATATTTAGACATGCTTGCTATATAGACCGTTCGGCCGATTAGGGATCCTAAAACCAATAATAGGTGCATTTATAATTCGATTTCACCAAACTTCGTAATACTTAGTTGGACTAGGCCAAACGATATCCGAGCCGAGTATGATCCATTTCAGACTTTATTTAGATATACATCCAGAGAAATTAGTCTGCTGATATCAGCAAACACCGTCTGCTGATATTAAGTTAAAAATTTGAAACTTTTAAATGAATTTTCGATTTCCAACACCGTCTGCTGATATTAAATTAAAAATTTTTAACTTTTAAATGAATTTTCATAAAAAAAATTTAATTTCTAAACAAAAAATGAAGCATTTGCTATTCGTAAAAAAAATCCCAATTTTAGGCTTTAATTTTTTGTTTAAAAGCATAAATTTAATATAAGCAGTTATTTTGTCTGTTGTTATTTAAATTTGTTAAAAAATTATTAAATTGTAGAAAATTGGGACAAATTTTACGTTCACTTACTTGGCGATGTTGAAAGATAAGATGGAATAAAAAAATTTTTATATTTTTGGGGTTTTCTTAAACTTCTTAACATTTAAAATAGTGAAAATGTAAAATAGTGTATGTAAGAAGGCCCATGTATGACCCGATTTTGGCAGAAATTTGGAACTGTAAGTGGCACTAGCCCTCCTTATATTCAGAACTAGTATGGTCCACATCAGACCATATTTGGATAAAGCTGTCATATAGATCGAAGGGTTTAAACTCATAACAGGCACATATTGACATGCTATCACTTGAGATGAATAATTACTTCTGGTGCTCGGATTTTGCTTAAGACTTGTAGTTTAAGTGACAGTTTGCCATTAGACTCACTTAGACGTTTACGTCGATTGTAATACCACAGAAACAGGAGAAAGAAGATACCTTCCTGTTCTTACTGTTGGATATTTTCATTAGCCATTTGGGCGTTGATTTTGTTGAATTCAAGCCTTCACTCGCCGAATCTTTCAGGTTTTGTTGAAGTTTTCTATGGGCCATCTCCATGGCGTTGGGCAGCACTACCAGTATCATTATAACGATTTATGGAGCGACACACAAACATTTTGTTCACTTTGAGGTGACTGAATTCGCCAACAGTAACCGATTGTGATTTTCCCATCAAATATAAAGCAATCACATCATAACGCTTGAACTCCTTTGCGTATAGTTTTCATTTGGAGAAAACTAAGAAGCGAAATTCTTTGGCGATTTGTAAACAATATAATTAGCTGTAAATTAAACAAGCATCTTGATGCTATCATTTCAAGTTGGACAGATAAATCATTGTAAACTTGGTAACACTTCGTACCAGCTAGGCTGTAGAATAATCTGAAAATACAAAATCGAGTAACAATATGGTGTCAAGTGTTAGGGACAGCCTCACACCAAACGAACCCAAAGAAAATGTATTGAGGAGTACCAAAATTTTGAATAGCCCATATCTGCGATATGGAATATTTGAATTTTGATGACACAGAAATAGAGAGCTATAAAAAAAATCTACCAAAATTGAGTATCAATATACCATTCTAGTAAGGTGTAAAAAATATAGTAAAACATTTTATCTTGAGGACTCATGACTAGGTAACAGAACACAGGAGAGTTTCAAAGTCTCTAGATTTCCTTTGTCCATGGTGAGTGTCACTATCACATAACTCATGTGAAAAGCTATGTACAACACTTAGCAATTGGACACTATCAAACATTTTGAAGTATCTGTCAAACAATGCTTATTTTGTCTTACATTGGCATGATACCAAATCTCTGTTAATGGAAGGCAGACACATAAATGTCGACAAACTACCCCCAGAAAACACACCCGAAATGCAGTTACCATTTGCAACATGAATTGGCATTGTTCCTGTCAATGCCTCCCTGCAATGCCAGCTCAACAATGCAATGAAAACAAATCAACCTTCAACAATTGCCGACTTATCAATTTGGTGCGACATGTTATTCTGCATACGATAGGTTCTATGGAATGAATGTCTCTGGCATGGTTATTGGTGACAATGTGTAATTTATTTATTATTTTGCAACAATCAATTGACAGCAGAGATAATCTTAAGACCAAATGGAGTTAAATGCTTGTTACAAATAGCATGCATTTGCATTTATATTAACTATATGTAAATTCGTGCATAAATTCTATACAAAACAAACTAATTAAATATGGATGTGGAACTAAGAACAATAATAATATTGTCTTATCAAAGGATAAGGAGAAAAAAAATTATACTCAGGGAGAAAAAATCGAAGAAACGCCCTTAAATTATAATGGCCTTATAATTAAACGTTGATTATAAGGGTATTTCAATTAAAGATCTTTTTCTTCTTCCTGGATTTATATTGTAGATTAGAGGGCTTTAAGCCACTGCTCCCATAGTGATGTAAAAATGTGCAGACAGATTCTAGTGAACGCAAAGAATGCATTTGAGAAAACAGTATTTAGGAGGAACTTAAGGATCGTGATGGCATATATGTAGTATTATAATGAATTAAATCCCAAAAAGACTTTAGCATGTCAGGTTACTATTGTTTCCGTAAAGTTGATGCTTTATAGGAAAGAGATCAGTGACCATTACAAAAGTTTGTAAGAATGCTGTAGGAATGTTAGTTCAAATTAGGCCCAGTTTGTTCAAATTGGGTGCTTTCAAAACCGAATAATTGGAGTACCCGTCTGCGCGCAAAATAACAAAACGTTTGAAATATTTTTACGAGAAACAAAATACTTACGAATATTACGAAGTTTTTCTTTTATTGTAACTATGTAACGTTTCGCTTCAACATATCAAACGATAGCTATAAACGTAGTATTATTGAAAGTCACTAATATTGTTTATTGTAAGCCATTTGCCTACGGTAAAAATACCTTTCTTTTGTTGTAAACTCAAAAACTTTTTAAATGAAAAATTGTTTCGATAGCCGCAAACGATTATTCGTTTACCGGACCAATAATCATTCTCTTGTGTCTCTCCTACTAGAGAGTATTTACTCCTACAGAGCATTTTTGTATCTAAATCGGATACAAATTGAGGCTTTCAGAGGCACAAGAAGTCAAAACGGGAGACCGGTTTATATGAGAGCTATATCTGGTTATAGACCGATTTGGACCATACTTGGCTCACTTGTTAGATAGTAACAACAGGACACTATGTGCAAAATTTCAGACAAAGATGAATATTGAGGCTTCCAGGCGCTGAAGAAGTCAAATCGGGAGATCGGTTTATATGGGAGCTATATCAGGTTATAGAAGGATTTAGACCGTAATTAACACAGTTGTTGGAAGTCATAACAGAACACTATCTGCAAAATGTCTCCAAATTTGACAAAAATTGCGGCTTCCAGGCGCTCAAGAAATCAAAACGGGAGATCGGTTTACATATGAGCTATATCCAAATCTGGGCCGGTATGGCCCATTTGCAGTCCCCAACGACCTACATCAATATTAAATGTCTGTGCAAAATTTCAAGCGGCTAGCTTTATGCGTTCGACTGCTATAGTGATGTCGACAGACGGACGGACACGTCGACTCAGAACTTCGAGACGATCAAGAATGTATATATTGGGTTGCCCAAAAAGTAATTGCGGATTTTTCATATAGTCGGCGTTGACAAATTTTTTCACAGCTTTATTGCTTTAGAAAAAAAGTGTAAAAAAAGTATATTTGATTAAAGTTCATTCTAAGTTTTATTAAAAATGCATTTACTTTCTTTTAAAAAATCCGCAATTACTTTTTGGGCAACCCAATACTTTATGGCGTCCTAGATCAATATTTTGAGTTGCTACAAACGAAATGACTAGGTTAGTATACCCCATTCTACGGTGGTAGGTTTACAAAGTGATGGGCGGATGGTAAACTCGGAAATAGAAAATTTTTAAAGTTTCACTATCGGTACGTCCAATGACCCCACCACCTCGGGTATATATGTAGACCACCTTTCTTCAAAATCCGGTGAAAAATGCATACCTTGTGCCCCATAGCAGCTATATCGAAATATGTTCCATTTTGGACCAAATACTTATAAGTACAAGTCATTGTTCAATTGTGTATAACAAAATATTGGTCTTTTTAGTAGCTATATCTAAAAATAAACTGATCTGAACCATATAAGGAAAGGATGTCGAAAAGCCTAACATAAGTCACAGTGTCAAATTTTAGTGAAATCGGATTATAAATGCGTCTTTATGGGGCCAAGACTTTAAATTGAGATAACAGCCTATATGGCAGCTATATCCAAATCTGGACCGATCTCAGCCAAATTGCAGAACAATGTCGAAGGGCCTAACACAACTCACTGTCCCAAATTTCAGCCAAATCGGATAATAAATGTGGCTTTTATGGGCCTAAGACCCTAAATCGGCGGACCTGTCTATATGGCAGCTATATGCAAATCTGGATCGATCTGGGCCAAATTAAAGAAGGATGTCGAAGAACCTAACACAACTCACTGTCCCAAATTTTAGCAAAATCGGATAATAAATGTGGCTTTTATGGGCCTATGTCCAAATCTGGACCAATCAGGGCCAAATTAAAGAAGGATGTCGAAGGACCTAACACAACTCACTGTCCCAAATTTCAGCAAAATCGGATAAAAAAGCCACATTTATGGGCCTAAGACCCTAAATCTGCGGATCGGTCTATATGAAGATATAGTCCGATATAGCCTAACTTCGAACTTAACCTGCTTACGGACTAAAAAAGAATCTGTGTAAAATTTCAGCTCAATATCTCTATATTTAAAGACTGTAGCGTGATTTCAACAGACAGAAGGATGGGCATGGCTAGATCGTCTTAGATTTTTCCACTGATCAAGAATATATATACTTTATAGGGTCGGAAATGGATATTTCGATGTGTTGTAAACGGAATGACAAAATGAATATACCCCCATTTGTCGGTGGTGGTTATAAGAAGAGTGATTTTTTAGCTATAATCCTTTTGGCAACACTGGTTTAAAAAGCTCACGCACGTTTCGTGTTTTGCTTCACTATCAAACATCTTCAGTTTGGTCCATAATTTAACCACGAATCGTCTTACAAATGAACAATATCAATATGGGTGCTCTGTTAAGAAAGTTCATCGTGCGCTTCTTCCATTGAGCGACGAAGCTTATTTTTGACTCAATAGGTACGTAAATAAGCAGAATTGCCGATTTTGCAGTGAAGATCAGCCAGAAGCATAGCAAGAGCTATCAATGCATCACAGTTTGGTGCGGTTTGTGGGCTGGTGGCATCATTGGACCGTACTTCTTCAAAGACGATGCGAATCGTAAGGTTACTGTAAATAATGAGCGCTATATTGAGGTGATATCCAACTTTTTTTTGCCAAAAATGCAAGAACATGACTTGCATGACATGTGGTTTCAACAAGACAGTGCCACATACCTCACAGCACGCGTTACTATGGACTTATTGAGAGGCGAGTTCGGTGAAAATTTTCTTTCACGTTCGGGACCGGTCAATTGGCCGTCTAGGTCGTGCGATTTAACGCCTTTATATTATTTTTTGTGGAGCTATTTTAAAGCTCATGTCTATAGAGACAAGCCCGCTTCAATTGTGGCGTTGGAAGACAACATTGAAGTAATTATTCGTGAGATAACGGCCGAAATGTTGGAGAGAGTATGCCAAAATTGGACTAAGCGGATGAACCATTTGAGGCGCAGTCACGGTCAATGATGGGCTGGTGGCATCATTGTACTTTTTCAAAGATGATGGTAACCGTAACGTAACTGTGAATGGTGATCGCTATAGTGAGGTGATATCCAATTTGGTTTTGCGCAAAATGCAAGAGCTTGACTTGCATGACATGTGGTTTCAACAAGACGGTGCCACATGCCACTCAACACGCGTAACAATGGTCTTATTGAGAGGATAGATCGGTGAACTTTTATTTCACTTCGGGACCGGTCAATTGGCCGCCTAGACTATGCGATTGAACGCCATTTAGACTATTTTTAGTGGAGCTATGTTAAAACTCATGTCTATACAGACAAGCCTGCTTCAATTGACGCATTGGAAGACAATATTCAAGCATTTATTCGTGAGATACCAGCCGAAATGTTGGAAAGAGTATCCAAAAGTTGGACTAAACGGATAGAACATTTGAGGCGCAGTCACGGTCAACATTAGAATGAAATAATCTCCAAACATTAAATTATATGGGTCGTACTATCGATTTTATACATTTTTCTGAATTTTATGCATTTTTATTCTACTTTCCTATAGCTCTAAAAAAATTAGTATTTATAATGAATAAAATCCTTTAAAGGCCTCTGCAAGTTAGATTTACCTGCATCTACTTTTCCGTAAATTTGAAAGCTTACAGGAAAAAGCTTTATGACTGCGAATTTTTTTACCAGCTTACATATTATAAAAGTCTGGATGAGTGTGGTAGGAATGTATAATCAAATCGGATGCTTTCAAAACCAAATCATTTGAATACCCCGCTGTAAGGGAGATGGTGGCTTACGAATGAGATTTAAAATGTCATACGAAACAAACTGCGTTTCTAAATATTTCAAACTTATTCATGAAAAAATTTTCCCCCGTCACTATTCCTTTCATTTCATATCCCTCTATGATTTAATTTAGTCTATTGTTGTAGATCACTTCCTCCCCCATTTGGATTTTTATTACATTTCAATTAGTTTTCAAATTAGTTAAGCTTTCGAAAATGAATTTTCTCCACTACTCGCAGCCACTACCATAAAAAGGTGGTGCTAATTTTATGCAACTATGTGTGGGTGTGGAAAATTGCACCGATTCCACTCTCTGATTTAGATAAAAACACAACACGATCACATGCAGCGGTGACGGTGACGGTGGCACAGGCGTATTTGCATAAGTGTTCTATTATTCAAAGGCGATGGTGCCTGATGGTGTAAAAACGCAGAACAAATTAAATTTCTAAAGGTGTCCGCATATCACGTCGTGCTAACTTAAAAGGCATCAATTATACATCTAAGTGTTCTAATATTAATTTTATTTTAATTATAATCTTCGTATTGGCACGCAACGTCACAACATAGTTGTCAACAACACCGGAGAAATGTAATTTAATATGACAATTGCAGTTTGTACTATAAACGTGAAAAGTTCCGCATCACGCTATGGAATAGGGCGATGTTGATATAAGCTGAGGATATGATATAAAGTATTAAAAAAATGATTTCGTAAAAAGTTCAAATTATTTTTTTCCAAAAATTCCAGATCGGTATATAGCAGCTATATCCAAATCTAGACCGATCTGAACCAAATTGTAAAAAGATGCCGAAGGGACTAACACAACTTACTGTCCCAAATTTCAGCGAAATCGGACAAATAATGCGGCCCAAGATTTTAAATTGAGAGATCAGTCTATATGGCAGCTATATCAAAATCTAGACCGATTTGGGGGAAATTACAAAAGTATGTCGAAGGGTCTTACACAACTCACTGTCCCAAATCGGCGAAATCGGATAATAAATGTGGATTCTATGGGCCTTAGACCTTAAATCGGTCTATATGGGGCCCGTACAATATATAGTCCTATGGACAGGAAGGCTAATGGCGAGATGAGTTTATATGGGAGCTATGTCAGATAATAGACTCATTTGGACCCTATTTACCTTGAATGTTGGAAGTTATGATAAAACACTACGTCTAAAATGTCGACAAATGGCCTAACATTTGCGGTATCTAGGAGCTTGTGATGTTAAATTGTGAGATATGTTTATATGGGAACTATATCAGGTCATACACCGATATGGGCTATACTTCACGCGATCGTTGAAAGTCGTAGCAGAATAATACGTGCATTCTTAGCCCATTCGGATAATAATTTCAGCTTCCAGACGATCAAGAAGTCAAGAAGGCCCTCGTCTTACCTTCATTTTCAAAAACGCCAGATCTCGCAGATGTGTGATCGGTTTATATGGGAGCTTTACAAAATTTCAGCCAAATCGGATAATAATTAGGCCCTCTAGTGGCTCAAGAAGTCAAGATCCCAGATCGGTTTATATGACAGCTATATCAGGTTATAGACCGTTTTAAACCATACTTACCACAGTTGCTGGAAGTCATAACAAAACACGCAATGCTAAATTTCAGCCAAATCGAATAGGAAATGCGCCCTCTAGAGGTTCAAGAAGTTAAGATACAAGATCGGTTTCTATGGCAGCTATATCAAAACATGGACCGATATGGCCCATTTACAATCCCAACCGACCTACACTTAAGAATCATTTATGCAAAATTTCGAGCGGTTAGCCTTACTCCTTTGAAAGTTGGCGTTCCGAAACATTATAAAAGACCCAAGATCGGTTTATAAGGCAGCTATATCAGGTTATGGACCGATTTGAACCATACTTGGCACCGTTGTTTGATATAATAAAACACGTCGTACAAAATTTCATTTCAAGCGGATAAGAATTGCGCACTCTAGAGGCTCATGAAGACAAGACCCAAGATCGGTTGCTAAGGCAGCAAGACCCAAATAATTAAAATTTAAATAAAAATTAATTAAGCATAGCAATTAGGTTTACTCACCTTTTGGTTTTTGATATCACAGTATGGTTAAGAGAATTTTAATGTGTGTTGGAATGCTCACAAATGTGAGTGAGTTGCGTGGTGAATTAATTATTAGGATTTTCTTTTGTAAGTTTCGTTGATCGTTGTTGAGTATTTTAGCTGTTTAGCCGTTTATCTGTTTAGCGATGATGATCGACAATTATCATTAGGATGAATAAAAGGCGTTAAAAATGTTTTTCGTTAATTATCATTATTAAAATTAATATATTGCGGTATTTTGTGGCTGTGGTGGTGGTTGTTGAGATTGAGCAATAAATTTTTTAAGCAATTTGGCCATTTTTAGATCATATGACCCAAACATTATTTTGCCCCATTAATGATGATTTAAAAGGTTAGCGGCAGTATTGGAAACAGGATTCTTGAAGGACTCTTAATGCAGCTGATTTTGTTAATATAAATGTTGGGGGTTGGTTATGTATCATAACGCGTTTTTGGTTAAATTTTTATTTCTTTCAAATTATTTTTTTTTGTTCGCTTAAAGGTTTATAGGGTTCATTATAAAAATGCACAATTACATGTTGTCACAGCGTTTAAAGTAGAAATTGGCCTTGTTCAGCTGTCCACTTGAAACAATTTAATTGGTCGTCTGAAAAATCTGAAAAGATATAAAACAGAAAAAAATGTTTGTTATTTTAGAAATTTTAATGAATTTATTCAAGGGAATTTAAATGAAATTAGATAAAAATTTTTTTCTAGGGAAAAACTTTTAATAAATTTTACTTTCTATTTACAACCATCTCTGGAAAAAAAATTAAATTAAATTAATTAAAAATTAAACATATTAAATTTTCTACAAACACAATTTTAAAGAAAGAAAATACTTAAAAAATTTGACTTAAGACATAATTTCAAATGTCAAAGAACTTACCTATTAATGTCCTAGCTAAACTAGACCCGTTTCGGACTTCTTTTATATTGGGTTGCCCAAAAAGTAATTTAAAAGAAAGTAAATGCATTTTTAATAAAACTTAGAATGAACTTTAATCAAATATACTTTTTTTACACTTATTTTCTAAAGCAAGCTAAAAGTAACAGCTGATAACTGACAGAAGAAAGAATGCAATTCCAGGGTCACAAGCTGTGAAAAAATTTGTCAACGCCGACTATATGAAAAATCCGCAATTACTTTTTAGGCAACCCAATATGTCGCTTGACTAACAGTATAACAATACAAGTGCCTTTGTTTGAACCCCGTATGATCTTTATTAGTCTATAAAATCGCTCGGACGGTTTTGGGTCATTTAAGATTGGACGCTGGGTGTACCTTATTTTATGAAGGCTCTTTTTGAGCACGATATTCTCATGAGGATTTTGGGATTGGGACAGCCCTGCATACATTTCGCCTCGAGTGTGGATATGAAATTCGTTCTCCACTCCCAAATTGGCAAATATGTCCAGTTAACGAGTGGTTAGAGGGTGAAGCGGCTACCCAGATACTTAGCCCTGAAAAAATATCAGCATCGTGCTCTTCTCCCAAATAGCATTTATTTGAACCCCATATTGCTATTGGTTTTAGGGGAGTTTATGGGAGAAGGCATCCCCCAACACTTAGCGCCAAAATTGGGTATAAAATTCGATTTTTACTCGCAAATACGTTTTCTTGGAGCCACTTATTGCCATAGTTGGCAAATATATCCAGTTTGGGAGTGGACCCTTAAAAACCAGCAATAACGTGAGCCCAAATTGTCATGGTCAGCAAATACGTTCTATTTGGAGATTTTTATGTTGGTGGGACGGCCCATAGACACTTGGTACCGAATGCTTATATTAGATTCGAGTTCTACTCCCCAATATTTTTAATTTGAGCCCCATATCCCATAGGCGGCAAATATGTTTGAATCGGGGGTGTTTTGGGGGATGAGGCAGCCTCTCAGTTATTTGGCCCCGAAAATATGTGTATCAGATTCGTGCTTTTCTCTAAAATACATTTTATTTGAGCCCGATTTTATTGGGTTGCCCAAAAAGTAATTAGGGATTTTTCATAGTCGGCGTTGACAAATTTTTTCAACGGCTTGTGACTCTGTAATTGCATTCTTTCTTCTGTCAGTTATCAGCTGTTACTTTTAGTTTGCTTTAGAAAAAAAGAGTAAAAAAAGTATATTTGATTAAAGTTCATTCTAAGTTTTATTAAAAATGCATTTAATTTCTTTTAAAAAATCCGCAACCCAATACAATGGTCAGCAAATACGTTCTATTTGGGGGGGTGTTATAGGGATGGTATGGCCCCATAGACAGTTTGTCCCAAATGTTAATACCAAATTCGTGCTCTTCTCCCAAAGACTTTTCATTTGAGCTCCATATTGCCATGGTCAGTAAATTTATCCTCTTTGGTGGTGTTTCGGGGGAGGGGTGGCCCTATCTGATAACCCACATTTGGATATCAGATTCGTATTCTACACTTAAATACTCTTTACTGAAGCCCCATATTGTCGTGATCAGAAAATAAATCCTGTTTGGGGAGTGTTTTGGGGTAGGGGTGAACTCCAGACCAGAAGGTGGGTATACATTTTGCGCTCTACCTTGAAACACATTTTGTTTGATCCCCACATTGACATAGTTGGTAAATAAGTCCGATTAAGGGGAGTTTTGTGGGGTGGGATCTGTCCGTCCGTCTGTTGTTATCACTCTAGAGCCTTCAAAAATTGGGATATTGAGCTGAAATTTGGCACAGATAAGTCTTGTTGATTCACGCTGATTAAGTTCGTGAACGGGCCAAATCGGATATAGCTGCTATATAGACCGATTTTCCGATAAAGGGTCTAGCGCCCATAAAAACTTTATTTTTCATCCGATATTGTTGAAATTTGAAGCAGTGAGTAGTTTCCCGACAACCGACCCAAATATGGTTCAGATTGGAATATATTTAGATATAGCTACCATATAGACCGATCTCCCGATAGTGGGTCTGAAGGCTATAAAAGCTCTATTTATTACCCATTTTCGAAAACAGTGGGTTATTTAAAGCCTCCCGACATCTGACCTAAATATGGTTCAGATCGGACTATATTCAGATATAGCTGTTATATAGACTGACCTACCGATCAAGGGTCTGAAGACCATAAAAGTTTAATTTTTTATCCGATTTTGCAGAAATTTGGAACAGTGCGTAGTTTTAAGCCTCCTAACATCCGTTCCAAATATGGTACAGATCGGACTATATCTGGATATCGCTGTCATAGAGTCCGATCTGCCGATAAAGAGTCTGAAGCCTATAAAGGCTTTAACTTTTTAACCGATTTCGCTAAAATTTGAAACAATGAATTATTTTTAGCCTCCTGATATCCAACCTAAATATGGTTCTGATCGGACTAGATATATCAGACTATATTTACATATAATCTGCCGATAAGGGAACTGAAGCCCATAAAAGCTTTATTTATTACCTGATTTCGTTGAAATTTGAAACAGTGGGGTTTCTGAGCCTCTCGATATCCGACCTTAATATGGTTCAGGTCGGTTTATAATTGGATATATCTGCCAAAAAGGCCAATATTTTGTTCTACAAAACTGAATAGTGACATATATTGGGTTGCCCAAAAAGTAATTGCGGATTTTTTAAAAGAAAGTAAATGCATTTTTAATAAAACTTAGAATGAACTTTAATCAAATATACTTTTTTTACACCTTTTTTCTAAAGCAAGCTAAAAGTAACAGCTGATAACTGACAGAAGAAAGAATGCAATTACAGAGTCACAAGCTGTGAAAAAATTTGCCATACGCCGACTAAATGAAAAATCCGCAATTACTTTTTGGGCAGCCCAATATATTAAACCTCTCAATGTCCATGCTGAATTTGGGTGCTTAAGTTATCCAACGAAAGCGGGTGTACACATATACCCGAGGTGGTGGGTATCCAAAAATCGGCCCGGCCGAACTAAATGCCTTTTTACTTGGTATTTGTTGCTTAAGTTTTTTGTCTTTTGCCAAATATCAGAGACTCATGGCATAAAGCACTACTTTTAAACATAAGTTTAATAACTTTCCGACTCTGTTTTCTTTAAATATGTCCAGAATATAACTTTTATTTCACACAACAATCAATGATCAATGTATTTGTCTCATAATATCTCCAACATCACAACAGATAAACGATATCTTCAGATCAAAGAAGGCCATTATTGCACGTCAATACAAACGATTACAGCCATCAATGATCATTCATTTAATGTTGATTAAATAATAAAATAACAATTACTTAACAAGCAATGATGATCTGCGGTTGGCATGTACGCTTCTAAATCGCTAGTAAAACAGCCATAAAATAAGACAAGCTAAAAAAAAACCGTCAAGCCGGCAAGATGCCAATATAACCTCAGCACCATAGATTGTAACCAGCTTGGAGGTGAACAAAAAAAAAACAAATCGAAACGCAGCCACCATCAGATAGCTGAACACTATCACAAAATAGAGGAGGATACTGTAAATTGTGTCATAAAACCAAGCCACACTCTAGCCATTGTCGGTAGACGGAAGATTAACTTGCAACTTGTTGCATCGAAGTGGTCATAAAGTAAACGGAGAGGCATGGAAGAGAGAGCTTAAAAAAAGTTAAGCATAATATTCCCCCAGGTGATGATTGTGCACCATAACAAAGAAAAAGAGATGAAAAACCAAAATAATAAAAAATGGCTAACACCAAGTGCTGGCTACTGTGTAGCCATCGGACGGTAGCGATGGTGGCTGGTCAATTGTGGATCTTCATGTTTTGACCAAATACTTTGTGAATTGTAGCCTCTTTCTTGATAACAGTTGTTTTGTTGCTTATGTTACTATTTGTTTTTTCTTTGTGCTTATTGTGAAGTTTTTTGATTGTTTTTTACCCATCACCAAAGGATGGGGGTATATTCATTTTGTCATTCCGTTTGCAACACATCGAAATATCCATTTCCGACCCTATAAAGTATTGTATATATATTCCTGAACAGCGTAAAAATCTAAGACGATCTAGACATGTCCGTCCGCCCGTCCGTCTGCCTGTTGAAATCACACTACAGTCTTTCAAAATAGAGATATTGAGCTGAAACTTTGAACTGAATCGTTTTTTTGTCCATAAGCAGGTTAAATTCGAAAATGGGCTATATTGGACTATATCTTGATATAGCCCCCATATAGGCCCCCATATGGCCCATAAAAGCCACATTTATTATCCGATTTGGCTGAAATTTGGGACAGTGAGTTGTCTTAGGTCCTTCGACATCCTTCGTTGATTTGGCCCGGATCGGTCCAGATTTGGTTATAGCTGCCGTATAGACCGATCCTCCGATTTAGGGCCGTAGGCCCATAAAAGCCACATTTATTATCCGATTTGGCTGAAATTTGGGACAGTGAGTTGTCTTAGGCCCTTCGACATCCTTCTTTAATTTGGCCCTGATCGGTTCAGAATTGGATACAGCTGCCATATAGAGCGATCTCTCGATTTTAGGTTTTGGGGCCATAAAAGGCGCTTTTATTTTCCAATATCGCCGAAATTTAGGAGAGTGAGTTGTGTTAAGCCTTTCCACATCCTTCGTCAATTTGGCTCAGATCGGTTAAGATTTGGATATAGCTTTCATATAGACCGATCCGCCTTTTTTTTGTCTTAATCCCAAAAAAGCCACATTTATTATCCAATTTTGCTGAAATTTGGAACAGAGAGTTGTGTTAGGCCCCTCGACATCATTCGTTAATTTGACCCGGATCGGTCCAGATTTGGTTATAGCTGCCATATAAACCGATCCCTCAATTTAAGGTTTTGGGCCCCTAAAAGGCGCATTTATTGTGCGATGTCGCCGAAATTTGGAACAGTGTGTTTAGTTAAGCCCATTGACATACTTCTGTAATATGGCACAGATCGGTCTAGATTTGGATATAGCTGCCATATAGAGCGATCTCTCGATTTTAGGTTTTGGGGCCATAAAAGGCGCTTTTATTTTCCGATATCGCCGAAATTTGGGACAGTGAGTTGTGTTAGGCACACAGAAATTTGACACAGTGACTTATGTTAGGCTTTTCAACATCCATGTTGTATATGGTTCAGATCGGTTTATTTTTAGATATAGACCAATATTTTTTTATACACAATTGAACAATGACTTGTACTTATTAGTATTTGGTCCAAATCGGAACATATTTCGATATTGCTGCTATGGGACATAAGGTATGCATTTTTCACCGTATTTTGACGAAAGGTGGTTAACATATATACCCGAGGTGGTGAGTATCCAAAGTTCGACCAGGCCGAATTTATCGCCTTTTTTACTTGTTGTTAACTTTTCTTGTCTATCTTTGTTAGACGAATAAATAATAATAAAGGTATTTGCTTTTGTGAGTTTGTTTTTCGGTTCATAAGACTTCTCAAAATGAATGATGACATTTGAGATGCTTCCAAATGGAAACATTGCCATCATAATGATTAGCCGTCATCTGTCTTCATAAGCCTTTGTTAGCTATGGTTTGTTCAGATGCGGCCACAATAGAATTTTACTTTTGTGAATTATTTCACTATTTTGAATCACAATGTTAATTTAATTAAAAACAAATGTTTTTGTTTTCCTTTTGAAATTATTTCTATTTGTATCTATATTTTGAGAGTTGATTCATCCTCATCTTCTGGGCAGAATCATTACATGATGATGCGATGACTCGGGATGATGATGAGGGGAGTCCACTCACATTTGTGGTGGGTTCACATTCTTCCTATTCTAGTCTTAACTTTCTCAGATATCAAAAAAATCTTGCTTAAAAATTAAGTTTTGTCGATTTGGATGAATGTGTGCCCACAATAAAGGTGAGTAGATACATACCGTCACTATCCCAAATCATCTCATCATAATCCTGTCTCATCAGAGACCCTTCAGAGGACCTTCTATACATTTCCAATTCAGTTATCGACGAAATTTACTTTTTTTTTAATGTTGGCAAAATTGCGAAAAAAAAAATAAATTTGACGATTGAAATCCGATTAAAGTTTAAGCTCAATAATAAGCGACTTCCTTCTTTTGTCTAGTCCAAACATCGTTCCGCTTAGCGACAACACTTCGCAGGCCTACAGCGTCATAGGCGGTCATGGCCTCCAATTTCGAGGGTACTTTCGACAAAAATTCAAACATTGCAAATGTTTTGAAGTTTAGTGAAAATCAATAGGTGAGGGTTTGATTTCCCACCCGAGTCTTCGGTCTGGTATCACAATGGACAACATTGTCTGATTTTGATTTCAGACTGCCACTGATACCTAACCTAGTGAAAATCAGATTTGGACGATATTTTTGATGAACACCAAATTTGGACATTCAATATTCAATTGAAACCCATGTCTCGACAAAATTTTCTTTAAAATTTCAATTTCGACTACATTAAGTGTACCGAACTTTAGATACCCACCACCAAGGTTATAATAATCATCCTATTTTATTATAACTCCACTACTATATCCATAGTTATATCTAAATAGAAGCTGGTCTTGATCATATATTATTTAGGTCCAGAGAACTCATTTACAAGTTACAGTTTCAGCGTAATCTGATAATAAAACCGCTTTTATAGGATTAAGATCCTAAATTGGAAGATAAGTCTATCGGATAGCTACATCTATATAGTCCGATCTGATTCATATTTGGGTCGGGTGTCGGGAGGCTGAAAACAACATACTGATTCAAATTTCAGCGAAATCGGGTAAAAAGTAAATCTTTTATGGGCTTCATACCCTTTAGCATATCGGTCTATATGACAGCTATGTCTAAATATTCAGCGAATTCGGGTAATAAATGCAGCTTTTTTGGGCTCAGACCCTTAACCGGTAGATCGGTCTATATGGCTAAACATAGTCCCATCTGAACCATATTTGGGCCGGATATCAGGAGGCTAAAAACAACTCACTGTTTTATGGGCTTCAGACCCTTTGTCGGTCTATATAGCAGCTATATCTGAATATAGTCCGATCTGAACCATATTTAATTCTGATGTTAGGAGGCTTAGAACAACTCACTGTTTCAAATTTCAACGAAATCGGGCAATAAATGCAGCTTTTATGGGCCTTAGACGCTTAACCGGCAGATCGGTCTATATGGCAGCTATATCTAAATATAGTCCGATGTGAACCATATTTGAGTCGGATATCGGAAGGCTTAAAACAACTCACGATTTCAAATTTCATCGAAATCGGGTTATTAATAAAGTTTTTATGGGCTTCAGATTCTTTATCGGCAGATCGGTCTATATAGCAGCTATATCCAAATATGGTCCGATCTGAACTATATTCGGGTCGGATGTCGGAAGGCTTAGTACAAATCACTATTTCAAATTTCAGCGAAATCGGGCAATAAATGCAGCTTTTATTGGGCCTTAGACCCTTAACCGGCAGATCGGTCTATATGGCAGCTATATCTAAATATAGTCCGATGTGAACCATATTTGGGCCGGATGTCGGGAGGCTTAAAACAACTCACGGCTTCAATTTTCAGCGAAATCGTATAAAAAAATAAAACAGTTATGGGCATTAGGACTTTTATAGTCAGATCGGTCTATATAGCAGCTATATCCAAATATGGTACGATTTGACTCGATCAAGAACTTAGCCTGCGAGCAGCAGAAAGAGGTATCTGTGCCAAATTTCAGCTCAATATCAATTCAATTTTGAAGGCTGTAGAGTGATTACAAAAGACGGACGGACGGACGAACGGACTGACACCCGGACATCGTTAAATCGTCTTAGAATTTTAGGACGATCCTAAATATAAATACTTTGCAGAAAATCGGAAATTGATATTTCGATGTGTTGCAAACGGAATGACTAAATGAATATACCCCCTATACTATGGTGGTGGGTATAAAAAAAAAACATTTAAGCTCACATTTTCTTGCAAAATTGCATAAAAAAGGTATTTGATTTTGAGTTTGGATAAAATTTTATAAAAGAATCAAATTTGTTTTAATATTTTAAAACCCTCCACCATAGAATGGGGGTATACTAATTTCGTTACTCCGTTTGTAGCACCGTGAAATATTCGTCTAAGACTCCATAATGTATATATATATTCTTGATCATTATGACATTTATAGCACTTGATCATCATGACATTTTAAGTCGATCTAGCCATGTCAGTCTGTCTGTAGATAGGACGCTAGCTTTAGAAGGAGTAAAGCCAGGTGCTTGAAATCTAGCACAAATACTTCCCTAGGTCGGTTGGGCTTTTAAATTGGCCATATCGGCCCACATTTTTTGGTGTAGCTTCCATATAAACCGATATCCGGATTTGACTTCTTGAGCCTCTAGGGGGCGCAATCTTATTTTGCTGAAATTTTGTACCGTGTTCTTTGGCATTTAATGGATGCGTAAAGTATGGTCCGAATCGGTTCAAAACCTAATATAGCTCCCATATAAACCGATCTTCCGATGTTACTTTAGCCTCTAGATGGTGAAATTCTTATCCGAATTGGCTGAAATGAATTGAACTGAATTGGAAATGACTTTGCGATTTTTCTACGATCTCTTTTCTACGATCTCTTTTCTACGATCTCTTTTCCACGATCTCTTTTCTACGATCTCTTTTCTACTATCTCTTTTCTACGATCTCTTTTCTACGATCTCTTTTCTAAGATCTCTTTTCTACGATCTCCATCATACATGCATGGTCTGATTCGGTCCTTAACCTAGAAAAGTAATTGCGGATTTTTTAAAAGAAAGTAAATGCATTTAGAAAGAACTTTAATCAAATATACTTTTTTTACAGTTTTTTTCTAAAGCAAGCTAAAAATAACAGCCGATAACTGACAGAAGAAAGAATGCAATTACAGAGTCACAAGCTGTGAAAAAATTTGTCAATGCCGACTATATGAAAACTCCGCAATTACTTTTTGGGCAACCCAATAGCTCCCATATAAACCGATTTCCCGATTTTACTTTTTGAACCTCTAGAGGTCGTAATTCTTATCCGTTTGTGCTGACATTTTGCACAGTCAATGTATCTATGACCTCTAGCATACGTGCCAAATATGGTCTGAATCGATCCATAACCTCATATTGTCCCCTTTTAAACCGATACCCCGATTTTACTTCTTGAGCCTCTATAGGGCACTATTCTTATCCAATTTGGTTGAAATTTTGCACAATGGTATCTACTATGGTCTCCAACATACAATCCAAGTATGTCCCGAAACAGTTCATAAGCTGATATATTGGGTTGCCCAAAAAGTAATTGCGGATTTTTAAATGAAAGTAAATGCATTTTTTATAAATCTTAGAATGAACTTTAATCAAATATAGCTTTTTTAAACTTTTTTTCTAAAGCAATCTAAAAGTAACAGCTGATAACTGACAGTAGAAGAATTCAATTACAGAGTCACAAGCTGTGAAAAAATTTGTCAATCCGCGATTAGTTTTTGGGCAACCCAATAGCTTCAATAGTAAAGCAATTCTTATTCATTATGCTTTGCTTGCCTATAAAGAGATACCGGGCAAAGATCTTGAGAAATATAATTCAAGGTGGGGGGTATATAAGCTTCGGCCCGGCCGAACTTATCACGCTTTTACTTGTCGTTTTTACAATCTCCAACATCCAAAGTTAGAATTTTAAAGTTTTCCACTAGTCGTTTATTTTTGTAGTTTCTGGTAATAAATTTTACCCTTACTTTGGTTTAATCTTTACAACTGACTTTGTAATGCGAAGTATAATGATTATTATTATCAAGACTATAACAACTAATGCCAGTGTTGAAAGAAAGCCAACACTAACGTTTAACGGTCTTACTCACACTGTCTTATTGGGTGGGTAAGAGTATTACACATAAACTAGGATTTGTAATGGACTAGCAGGAAGTTTGTTGCTTAAGTCTTTTGTTTTGTTTCTCACCTCCACATCTGGAGCAGTTTTTTTTTTGTCATATTTTTTAACTTTCCATTTAAATGTTCAGTTTTACTACATATACTAAATTGTGCTGAAAACGCAATCAAAGCTTATGAGTAAGCACCACTTTATAATAAAATATGAGAAATTCTTGACTTTGTAACCCTAAGCATGATGTGAAATTAATTGCTTTCATTAGCTGGTAGTGCATTAACACTTAAAGAAAAAAAATATAAACTGTTGGCCATTGTAGGTATGTAACTAAGCGGCATTAAAAGTATGTTTGCTTTATGACATCGTAATAAATGTCTGTTCTAATTGCAATTCATAATCAATTTAGAAAAATTTTCTCACGCTATCGTTACAATTTTTTTCTTTCCCTTGATTCGATTGGCTATGGCCATTGGTCATTTCGAAGTGGGTTTTTGCTGCCAGCTATTTTAAATTAGTAATTCATATGATTATTACAGCTATTTGGCTTCCAATGAGCCGGGTAATCGCAATGTAATTGTATATCTCATGTCTACCCTGAAACCAAAAAAAGGTTAAATATAATCTACTTCAGTATTATTAACATCTAAGGTGTAACCTACTAAAGTTGAAAGAAACAAAATCAGATTTCAATTTAATTTCAATGAAATTAAAACTTGGAGGCGTGGATGAATAGACAGACAGACGATCGGACTACTACTGTTTTGTTCTATATTGAATGTTACGCCTGTCTGTCAGTTGTAATCCAAGCATTTGTAGAATTTAATAAGAATGCTGTGTAAACATTTCAGCAAATCGGGCTTAATTCGCGATATGTGTTGCAACATTTTATTTCAATGTCAACCAACGATACTTATGGTAGAAACAAAAACCGTGAATCAAGTTTCTGGGTGAAGTTGTGTGGTTTGGTATCCTATGGCTGTGGGAAAATGTAAAACAATTTTCTTTGTTCTATGATCAATAGGAGCTTTTACTAATTTTTAAATCAATGTTTTATTAGTAGTTAATATATTTAAATATGAGACGCCATAATCTACTCGTGACTAAGCAAAAACGATAATTTTATGAACTGAAATGTACTTCAACTTATTTTTTGGGAACATTTCTATGAAAATTACTTTAATGACAAATATTTTTGAAAAATAAGCCCAAGCTTGCAACAATTCTAGCTCACTGTCATAGAAAATGCTAAATCGCCAAGGTTTACAATGGCTATATTAAACAAACAAGTACGAGGATTGTTTTTTTTTTTTGTTTATATTTCAGGATAAAAGTACTGTACCACTACAAGGGTTGCTTTTAATATTTCAGGATTAGAGAGCACAAAAACAAATATTACCCATCGTAAATCGCTATATTGTTTTTCAAAATATTCCCCATTCAGATCTATAACCTTTTGCATGCGTTTGAACTTGTCGAAGCACTTTTGCCACTCTGATTGAGGTACCTCCAAAACATGCATTCTGATCGCATCCTTCGCTTCTCCAGGTGTTCAAAAAACGTTGACCTCTCATTTTATTTTTCACGTACGGGAATAAAAAGAAGTCATTCGGTGCCAAGTCAGAACTATACGGCGGATGACCCATCGAATCGATGTTTTGAGTGCTCAAAAATGCCCAACTTTGGATACCCACCACCACGAACTTTGGATACCCACTACCCACACCCTCGGGTATATATACAAACCACCTTTCGTCAACATCCGGTGAAAAATGAATACCTTATGCCCCAAAGCAGCGATATCGAAATATGTTCCGAATTGGACCTAATACTAATAAATCATAGTCATTGTTCAATTATGAATAACAAAATATTGGTCTTTTTAGTAGCTTTATTTAAAAATAAACCGATCTGAACCATATACGACACGGATGTCGAAAAGCCTAGCATAAGTCACTGTGCCAAATATCAGTGCAATCGGATTACAAATGCGCCATTTATGGGGCCAAGACTTTAAATCGAGATATTGGTCTATATGGCAGCAATATCCAAATCTTGACCGATTTGAGCCAATTTGCAGAAAAATGTCGAAGAGCCTAACACAACTCATTGTCCCAAATTTTGGCGAAATCGGACAATAAACTCGCCTTTTATGGCCCCAAAACCTTAAACCGAGAGATCGGTCTATATGGCAGCTATATCCCAATCTGAACCGATCTGGGCCAAGTTGAAGAAGAATGTCGAAGGGCTTAACACAACTCACTGTCCAAAATTTCGGCGACATCGGACAATAAATGCGCCTTTATGCCATATAGAGATCGGTCTATATGCCAGCTATATCCAAATCTGAACCGATCTGTGCCATATTGCAGAAGTATGTCAAGGGGCTTAACTTAACTCACTGTCCCAAATTTCGGCGACATCGGACAATAACTGCACATTTTATGGGCTCAAAAACTTAAATCGAGAGATCGGTCTATATGGCAGCTATATCCAAATCTGAACCGATCTCTGCCATATTGCAGAAGTATGTCAAGGGGCTTATCTGTCCCAAATTTCGGCGACATCGGACAATAAATGCGGCTTTTATGGGCCTAAGACCCAAAATCGGAGGATCGGTCTATATTGCAGCTATATTCAAATCTGAGCCGATCAGGGCCAAATTAACGAAGGATATCGGAGGGCCTAACACAACTCACTGTCCCAGCAAAATCGCATAATAAATGTGGCTTTTATGGGCCTAAGACCCAAAATCGGAGGATCGGTCTATACTGCAGCTATATCCATATATATATATATATTAAGTACCGCTATCCCGATATGTCTTCTTGAGACCAAAATAATTCACTTAATAATGGTACTTTTTAGCGGAACGCATGATGGTGGGTACCCAAGATTCAGCCGAACTAAGCACGCTTTTACTTGCTTTTGTATAAACTAGAATCAATATACCCAATGTGGCCAAAACGACCCACAATAAAAAATACAACTAACTAAATTTCCCATGAACATTTCATTAAGGCAAAAGGGGTACTCCTCTCATATCAATGAGTGCAGTCCGTTGAAAGTTAAAGCTCAATTGTAAGGGGTCTTTTATGCCGAGGCCGAACGGCGTGCCGTATAGCGATAAGACTTGGTAGAGAAGTTCTAATATGGCAGGATACTAAACAAATGTAGCCAGCATTAGTAAGGGGATAACTAGGCGTTAGGCGTTATAGGCGGACAAGCTAACCTCTGCGCCACGGTGGCCTCCATATATAATACACATACAGAATAAGAAGTATATATGCAAAATTTCATGCGGATAACCTCATTCGTTCCGACGGTATCGTGATTTCGTCTACCTGTTGAACGCACCGACGGATGTTGACTTCGAATACTCAGACGATTGAAAATATTTATTATAAATATTTCGAGGTGTTACAAACGAAATGAAGAAATTTGGGTAAAAATTTTCTTAAAAGGGCGCAGCCCCTAGTTCTGAGCCAAGGATGTCACTTATTTATATTACAAACTACATATTGCCGGTTGCAGGCTGTGTCCCAATTAATGGCCAGGATTACAAACCCGACGTAAGTGGGCTATTATCTGTCCATAATCGGCTGGTTCTAGGAAACTTTAATGTGCATCACATTTCATGGTATTCTCCCTTGGGTAACGACCAGCGGGGCATAGCTTTGCCAGAGCAGATTAAAGGCTCCACGTTTTGCACGGTGTATGAGGATGCCCCCACTAGAATTACGAGGTGGTGCAGCGGCTCGCCTGACATTTCCATTGCATCCCCTGATCTCCTGAGTGACGTATCCTGGCAAACCGTCATCTCTTTGAGGTTAGACTACCATCCCATAATTTTCACCATCCACCGACCACCCGACTTCATAACCTCTGAGCGCCGGACGTTTATCAATCAGAATAAGGCCGATTGGGCTGGCTTCAGAGAGTATACCAATCACCGCTTCATTGAACTAACACCCCCATCAAATGTGCTAGTTGCCGAATAGGAATTCCAAGACATCATTAACGCAGCAGCCGCTCGCTTTATACCAGCCGGTCCAATACCCCAAATGCGGCTCAATTTTCCGGTGCAAGCAGTGGTACTCGCGGCGAGCGTGATGGGATTCATTGAACGGACTAGGTTGCGACCAGCGGGGCATAGCTTTGGCAGAGCAGATCGAAGGCTCCACTTTTTGCACGGAGAATGATGATGCTAGTGGGGGGGATTACGAGATGGTGCAGCAGCTCGCCAGACATTTCCATTGCATCCCCTGATCTCCTGAGTGACATATCTTATCAAGCCGTCATTTCATTAGAATCAGACCACGTCCCCATAATTCTCACCATTAACCGATCACCCGACTTCATAGAGTACCTTCATCGCCGCTTCAGTGAAATTACACCCCCTTAAATGTGCTAGTTGCCGACGGGAAATTCCGAGACATCATTAACGCAGCAGCCGCTCGTTTTATACCAGGCGGTCAAATACCCCAAATGCGGCCCAATTTCCTGGCGAAATCCCCGACGGGATTCAACGAACTTAGAGGAATTTATGGCTGGAACGCTTGGAGCAATGTAACTTAAGCACCGGTTTAGACAAGCTATGGTCAACTGTTAAGTCACTCTCGAACCCCGGTAGACGGGCTGACAGGACCTCAGTCACTTTTTGCAACGTAATCGTGACTGATCCGAAGAGATGCGCCAGGTTGTTCAACCTTCATTTTATTGGCCATGCCGAGAGTGACAGGGCTAGAAGGAGAGCCATTCGTGGTATCTGTGGTCTCCGAGCCGATGTACAGCCATCACAATTTACCGTGGGCGAAGTTACAAATGTCTTCCGTGGCGCCAAATCATCCAAGGCGTTGGTCCCCGACGGAATCTCTACACTGATGCTAAAGAATATGGATTTACCTGTTGAGTACCTTATTACTGTCCCCAACCTGTCCTTAAACACTTTTATAGTTCCCAATGTCTGGAAAATGGGCAGAGTGATCCCACTACTGAAGCCTGGAAAGTATCCTAGTAAGAGGGAGTCGTACAGACCGATCTCCTTACTATCACCCGTAGCCAAGATGCTTGAGACATTACTCCTACCGAGCCTCGTAGGAGAATTACCATTCGCCAAGCATGGATTTCGAAGACTGTATAGCGAAATAATTGCTTTGCATGCCATCACCGCACACATTTGCTGAGGCTTCAATCAGCCGAAGCCATGTGATCGGACAGTCGTCGTGGCACGGGGCATATCGAAGGAATTCCACACGTCAGCCATGCAAATCTATTTGAGGACATTGTCAACACGTTGCTCTAGCCAGGCCTGAAACGCTGGGTCGCGAATTATCTGTGTGGTCGACAGCCACTTGTGGAATGTAGCGATAAGAATTCGAAGCACCGTAGAATGAAACAGGGAGTTCCCCAAGGTGGTGTGATATCTCCGGCACTGTTTAACCTCTACCTATACTCCATTCCACCCCCTCCAGACGGCATAGAGATCGTATCATATGCGGACGATTGTACGATCATGGCATCAGGCCTCCCACCCATTAATGACCTCTGCGATAGGTTGAACGTCTACCTCAACGAACTTGCCCCATATTTCGCTGCAAGAAATTTGAAGATATCTGCCACCAAATCTTCAGCCACATTGTTCACTACAAATACGCGTGAGGTGAATACTGAGCTGATTGTGATGGTCGATGGAGACAGGATTCCGACCATCAAGTGTCCCAAAATACTTGGCGTCACATTTGACAGCTCTTACACATTCTCAAGTCACTTGCTGGCAGCACCTGGGGTGCAGACAGAGAAACCTTGTTGACCACATACAAGGCAATTGGCCGGTCTGTGGTAAGTTATGCAGCGCCAGTGTCGTCTCGTCAACTTTGTGACACGCAGTGGAATAATATTCAGATCTGTCAGAATACCGCTCTCCGAACTGCGACGTGCTGTCGCCTCAGCTCTCATGTGAACCACCTCCATCAGGAGACAGGAGACCGCCTCCCATTGCACCAGAAGAAATCGACCTCCCCCGGCAAACCAAAGTAGTTCTGGCTCAATTACAATTACGTTCCAGATGCAGCCGCCTCAACTCCTACACAGCAAGGATTGATGCCGACGTGCAAGATGTATGTCCCGATTGTAACCAGGGACCGCACGATACACGTCACCTGTTTAACTGCCCAGCCAGACCCACACGACTCAGACCCAGATCCCCATCTTAGTCGCAGAGTTCCTGGGTCTTGATACTCAACAGAATCAAGCAGACGAAAGATAGAAAACAATAAACTGCTACAACAACAAAAATTTTTAACCGATTTGGCTGAAATTTTGCAAGTGTTGCGTCTTCCAACAACTGCGCCAATTACACTCCAAATCAGTCTATAACCTGGTACAGCTTCCATAAAAGAGCCGGCCTCTCGGTTATCCTTGTTCGGTGCCTAGAATTTATATTATATTTTTTACTAGCCGAAACGGGCCCGCTCCGCTGCGCCTTCTTTAACTCTTTTTAGGTAGGGACACTTCGCCCTGAATGCGAATATCGAATTCGTGCCATTGTAGCCTATGACTCTGAACGCTTTCGAATCCTGGAGAGAACATCGGACAAAGCGGTGTTTATCCACTTTTAATGTTGGCGACATTTGCGAGGTACAATGCCATCCATGGTGATTTAAAAAATGTCCTCCAAAGAGGGCTATCAAAAAAGGTCCCTTATCATTGAGTTTAAACTTGAATCGGAAAGCACTCATTGATGTGTGAGAATTTGCCCCTTCTCGGTTGCTGGTAGTAATGTTCTTCCTCAGGGTAATGTTCTCATTAGGGGAGGGATGGCACCACAGACATTTCGACTCAAATGTGGATATCAAATTCGTTCTTTATTCCCAACGGAAATGAAGTTAAGTTTAGCGGGTGCTTTAGGGCGTATCCAAAACACTTGGCTCCAAAATTGGATATCAAATTCGTTTTTTATTCTCAAATACCTTTCATTTGAGTCCCATATTGTCATAATGGGTCAAATAACCCATTTGACGTATCTTTAGGAGGAAAAGCGCCACCTAGACTTAAACGCAAATTTTAATGTCATATTTGTAATCTACTCTCTAATACCTTTCATTTGAGTCCCATATAGCCTTGATCGGCTAATATGCCCATTTAGGGGTATTTGGGGGTGGGCGACCTCCCTTTACTTGGACCTAATGTTTTATGCCATATTTGTAATCTACTGCCTAATACTTTTCATTTGAGTCCAATATTGACATGAACTTCTATGCTTAGAGGATTTTTAGGTTTGGGGAGGAGGTTTTAGGGTTGGGGGGCCCGCTGAGTAATTGGACCCAAATTTTAATATTATAATATTAATATTATACCCTTATTGTGCCCATCGGAACACTTTCGGATATGGATGGCGTTTTTTTGGGTTAGGGGGAGGGTCCGCCTCCACCCGATATCTAAAAATTATAAAGTATGTCCTTGCAGACATACGTACACAATCTATGAAAATTTTAAGAAAATCCAATACCTTTCATTTGATACCTATTTTGTCCCGATGGGTACACTTGGGGGAGGGTCCGCACCCATCCAATATCAACAAACTAAAAAGCCATTTCCTCCTTTCTGACCATTTTCGTAATCTACTCCCGAATACCTTTCATTCGAGCCTCATATTGCCATGATTGTCAAATAAACCTATTTTAAGGGGTTTTGGGGCTGGGGCGGCCCCCTTGTACTTGGACCCAACTTTTATTATGAAATGCGTAGTCTAATCTTAAATACCTTTCATTCGAATCTCATATTGTCCCGATCGGTCCATTTTTATTTTTGGGTAGTACTTTTGGGGTAAGGGGGAGGGTCCGCCCCCCTTCCGATATCAAAAAATTATATAGGCTATGTTTCCTTCCAGACCAACCTGCACAATCTGTGAAAATTTCAAGGTAATCGGTTCTGCCATTTTTGAATCTATACAGAACAAACAAACATACAAACAAACACAAATATTTGGCAAAATTCATGGTTGTGGGTTCCCAAGATTCGGCCCGACCGAACTTAGCACGCTTTTACTTGTTATTAACCCAATTAGTAAAAATGCAAATTAGCCCATGAATATTTAAGAATTAATTAATATTAATTAATTAAGGAACAGCAGAAATACTTATCACATATCAATGATGCTGCCCGATACAAGTTTAAGGTCGATGATAGGGGACCTCCTTTCTATTTCTGAGTCCGAACGGCTTGCCGCAGAGCGACTTCACTTAGAAAAGTTAACTCGGCTGGTCCATCTGTGGTAATAACCTCATAAGTGTCGCCAGCACTAGGAAGGGATAACCACCGCTGCATATTTGTTCTGCTGTTCTCACCGGGATTTCAATGCATGCGTTCAGCGTCAAAGACTGATATGCTAACCTCTGAGATCCGCTGACCCCCCAAACGGTATGCAAGTTTTTAACGTTTGGGAAACTAAAACATTGTTTTGTGGAGATATTTGCCTAGAAAAACATTTTTGTCGTTTTTTATACACACCACCGAAGGATGGAGGTATATTCGTTTTGTCATCCCGTTTGCAACACATCGAAATATCCATTTGCGATCCTATAAAGTAAATGTTTTCTTGGATATAAGACGATCCAGCCATGTCCGTCTGTCTGTCTGTTGAAAGTACGCTATAGTCTTAAAAAATAGAGATATTGAGCTGAAACTTTGCACAGATTCTTTTTGTGCCCATAGGTTAAGTTCGAAACCCATGGTACGACCGAGAGTATCGAGATGCTAATGAAGCCAAGAATGCGGCATATACAGCAACCCTGCAGTTAGTAACAACGCGCCAGATGAAGGAGAGGTATCGGGAGATTGTTGTTGTTATATGGTTCTGAGGCATGGGTACTTGTAAAAGCAGATGAGTCAGTGCTTGGAGTATTTGAGAGAAAGATTCTTCGTAAAATATGTGGACCAGTTTGCGTTAATGGAGAATATAGGCGACGTATGAACCACGAGCTGCATGACGACGATAGCATAGTTACTCGCATCAACATACAACGTCTGGGTTGGCTAGGTCATGTTTTCAGAATGGATGAAGAAGCTACAGCAAGGAAGTCTTTTGAAGGTACACGCAAACCGGGACGACCAAAAGCCCGATAGAAAGTTCAAGTGGTGGGAGACACCTTCAAACTTGGTGTCAAAAATTTTAGAATGAGCGCAGAAGATCGAGGCGCTTGGAACGCTATTCTACGTTCGGCTAGTGGAACAAATGGTCTGTCATAGCCAATTCAAGTAAAGTAAGATAAAGTTTGAAGAAGGGCTATGTCGGAATAGACCGATCTGCCGATTAAGGATCTTGGGCCCATTAAAACCACATTTATTATCCAATTTTGGACAGTGAGTTTTGTTAGGCCTCCCGACATCCTTGTTTAATACAGCCCAGAACGATTTAGATTTGGATATAGCTGTCATATAGACCGCTCTCCATTTAAGGTCTTGGGCTTAGAAAAGGCACATTTATTGTCTGATTTTGCTGAAATTTGTTTCAGATCGGTCTATTTTTGGATATAGCTGACATATTCAACTACCGATCTCCCAATTTAAGTTCTAAGGCCCATTAAAGGTGCATTTTTAATATATAGATCCGAGCTGGTGGGTATCCAATGTTAGGCCCGGCCGAACTTAATGTATTTTTACTTGTTTGTATACAAATGTTGAGTGGATTGAGGTTTTTTTTCCAATTTTTGCCTGCTCTCCAACTTGCATGTAGGATTTTTTTTCGAATTTTTGTGGTCGGAATTTTTTTTTTCTAATGGCAAAATTATGTGGAATTATGTCAGAGTATTTATTATAAGAATGTAATACTTAATTATGCCTGTGGGAAAAAAAACTTCAGTAAATAAGGTAGCATCTCAATTCGCCACGTTCCCCATTGTTTTGCAAATAAGGCACACAAATGACTTTCGTAAACAAAGAAAGTTTTCCTCAACGTTTCCTCAATAGGGTTTCCAGCACAACAATAAACTGTTGTGCTGGAAACCCTATTTGTTATTAAAAATGGGTTTAAATTTGTTCTAGCATGTGTTTTGTGGCAAACTTTTCCATATTTTAAATCTTAAAAAATTTACAAAACTACTGCTATTAATGATATTGCCCATGAACATTGTTTGTTTATTAGTTCAACAAGATTATATCTTACATTTTACTGTGCGTAGATCCTTAGACTAGTTTGAAATAACTTATAATAATCTGTTTACCATATATAATACATATACTAGTTTGCATACAACATATATTACTAGACATTCAATTTGTACTTAAAGTAATGGTAAATTTTCCGTTTGAATTTATTAGCATTGCTAATAATTTGTATATTTAAGGGAGTATGTTCCAGAGACGTACCCTATATACAATGAACTGCCTTTCGGAGATTTGACTGTCAAATCTTGGTTGAATTAGTTTATGTCCTCGTTGAATTAGTTTATGTCCTAAGACCGATTCAGACCATAATAAACACGTATGTTGATGGTTATGAGAGGATCCGTCGTACAAAATTTCAGGCAAATCTGATAATAATTGCGACCTCTAGAGGCTCAATAAGTCAAGATTCAAGATCGGTTTATATGGCAGCTATATCAGGTTATGAACCGATTTGAACCTTATTTGACACAGTTGTTGAAAGTAAAAATAAAATAAGTCATGCAAAAATTCAAATCGGATAAGAGTTGTGCCCTCTACAGGCTCAAGAAGTCAAGACCCAAGATCGGGTTATATGACAGCTTTATCAGGTTATAAATCGATTCGAACCATACTTGGCACAGTAGTTGGATATCATAACAAAACACGTCGTGTAAAATTTCATTTCAATCGGATAAGAATTGCGCACTCTAGAGGCTAAAGAAGTCAAGACCCAAGATCGGGTTATATGGCAGCTATATCAGGTTATGGGCCGATTTGAACCATACTTGGCACAGATGTTGGATATCATAACAAAACACGTCGTGTAAAATTTCATTTCAATCGGATAAGAATTGCGCACTCTAGAGGCTAAAGAAGTCAAGACCCAAGATCGGGTTATTTGGCAGCTATATCAGGTTATGGACCGATTTCAACCATACTTGGCACAGTAGTTGGATATCATAACAAAACACGTCGTGTAAAATTTCATTTCAATCGGATAAGAATTGCGCACACTAGAGGCTCAAGAAGTCAAGACCCAAGATCGGTTTATATGGGAGCTATATCAAAACATGGACCGATATGGCCTATTTACAATACCAACCGACCTACACTAATAAGAAGTATTTGTGCAAAATTTCAAGCGGCTAGCTTTACTCCTTCGGAAGCTAGCGTGCTTTTGACAGACAGACGGACGGACAGATGGACGGGCGGACGGACGAACAGACGGACGGACATGGCTAGATCGACATAAAATGTCGCGACGATCAAAAATATATATTCTTTATGGGGTCTCAGACAAATATATCGGGTAGTTATAAACAGAATGACGAAATTAGTATACCCCCCATCCTATGGTGGAGGGTATAAAAATGGTTGATATTGGGCTGAAACAGATTTTTTCCTTGTCCATAGGCAGATAAAGGTTTAAAATGAGCTATATCGGACTATATCTTGATATTGCCCCCATATAGACCGATCTGCCGATGTAAGGTCTTTGACCCATTAAAGTCACAATTATTTTCCGATTTTGTTGAAATTTGAGCCAGTGAGTTGCATAAGGCCACTCGACATCCTTCTTTAATTTGGCCAGACCGGTCTAGATTTGGTCCGATCTCTCAATTAAAGGTCTTGGGTACATAAAAAGTGAATTTTTTGTTCGATTTCGCTGAAATTGTGGACACTGAGTTGTGTCAGGCCCCTCAAAATCCTTCTTGAAGACGGCCCCAGATTTATATCCTATATGGTTCATATCGTCTACATTTGGATATAGCTGCCAAAGAGACCAAAATTGAACAATGGCTTGTCCGAATTTGTCCATATTTCAATAAAGCTGCTGTGGGTGCATAAATAATGAAATTTTCACCGGATTATAAAGAACAGTTGTTTACATATAAACCCGGAGTGTTGGGCATCCAAAGTTTGGCCCAGCCGAACTTAACCCCTTTTTACTTGTTTTCTTTCTCTATGTAAAGGGTACATATTTTACTTGTTCATAAACAAGTAAAAGCGTGCTAAGTTCGACCGGCCCGTGTCTTGGGAATCCATCACCATGGATTCTGCTAAAAATGTATGCAAACAAAATTTAGTTGAAGGGCATAGTTTATTCTACATACGAAACTTCGGTCAAAATTGCGGCTTGTAAGAACTTAAGAAGTCAAATCGGCAGACCGATATATATAGGAATAATGCCAGTTTATAGACCGATTTAGACACTATTTAGTACAGTTATTGAAAGACTGACTTCGAATGTACTTGGATCAGTTATTGGAAATCATAACATAACACTATCCGCAAAATTGTGGCTTCCAGGGGCTCAAGAAGTCTAATCGGGCGATCGGCGTATATGGGAGCTATATCAGGTTATAGACCGATTTCGACCGTACTTGAAACAGTTGCACTAAATGCAAAAATTCATCGAAATCGGAACAAAATTGCGTCTTGTAAGGACTGAATAATTCAAATCGGGAGATCGGTTTATATGAGAGCTGTATCCAAATCTGAACTGATTTGGCCCACTTCCAGTCCCCAACGATCTACATTAATAGTAGGTTAGGTTAGGTTAAAGTGTAAATCTGCCAGCAGACTCACTTAGTCGTTTTCGTCCATTGTGATACCACAGGAACAGAAGAAGGAAGATGCCTTCCAGTTCGTACCGTGGAACCACCCAGATTGTTTTAAAAAGCCCAACAACTTGCGAATGTTCACATCCGCTAATTTAGACAGGTTCTCAAAGAAATGAGAACCTTAAGTGGAACTCCTTCTAACTGCTAGTGCGGGATACACACACAGAAGGTGGTCTATAGTATCTTCTTCTGCCCTCACAGCTTCGGCAAAAGTCTTTGCTGGCAACCTTCGATCTGTCAGCGTGTTTTCCGATTAGACAGTGACCTGTCATGACGGACACAATGACTAAGACATCTGTTCTAGCCAATGACAACAAAACGGTAGACCTCTTCGAGTCTAGATTTGGCCACATAGTTTTGGAATGCTCACAGTCCCCTTTTTGTCACCATCTATCATTCGTTGTCCTTCGGGCCTGGTCCCGAAAACTTAGCTTACATGTCGCTAGAGGCATATCCACAGATTCTAGTATACCTGGAATGTGTAGGGTAGTTCCTAGACTCGCAAGCTCGTCCGCTTTGTAATTCGTTCGGATATCTCTGTGACCCGGCACCCAGAACAGGTAAATTTTGAACTGTTCAGCCATATCGTTGAGAGATCTGCGACAATCAAGGGCGATTTTTGTGTGCAGAAATGCGTTCTCCAGGGATTTAATGGCTGCCTGTCTAAGAAGATATTTATGCGAATCGTCGTAATGACATTATATATTAGCCATTGCACCACTTCCTCAATTGCAAGGATCTCCGCTTGATACACACTGCAGTGGTCGGGTAACCTTTTCGATATCACAAGTTCTAGTTCCTAAGAGTGCACGCCAAAGCCCACTTGGTCGTTTAGTTTGGAACATTCCGTATAGAAGTCTATGTAAATTCTATTAACAGGGATATCGTAGTTGCAATCGGTTCTATTAGGAAAAGTGATACAGTACTTTTGTCAAAAAGCGGCTCAGGTAGGGTGTAATCCACACTGCCTTGAACATCGGACATTGTATCAAGCATAACACTGTGTCCGCAGCGGCCACATGACCAATGAAAAAGCTCCCTTAACATCACGGCAGTGGACGCTGTAATTCGTCTAGCCACAATCAGATGGTGTCGTCCACAGTGCGGCTGTGATGCACAAACAAGCCATCCTTTGGATCCGGTTGACTATTGAACAGTAGGTGGACTTTTGAAGCGCCGTCCACCCGGCCACAACACCATATAGCATTATAGGTCTGACAACTGTAGTATATACCCAATGCATTAGACGCGGTCTAAATCTCCAACTTTTACCAATAGCTCTCTTGCAGGTATATAGGGCAAGAGTTGCCCTTTCCAAAATGTTGGATTTGAAGTTCAATTTCTTGTCTACCAAAATACCCAGGTATTTTGCGCTTTCTGCAAATGGAATTATGTCTCCTCCCAAGGAAAAAGGTTTCTCCGTAGCCAACTTATCTCCTACTAAAAAGAACTACTTCTGCCTTGCACGGATTTATATCTATACAACTTTCGGTAGCCCACATCGCTGTTGCATGTAGAGCTTCCTGAAGTATATCTCTTAGAGTGCTGGAAAACTTTCCCCTAACCGCAATTGCCACGTCATCACCATACGCGACCACTTTTGTGCCTTTTTCTTCCAGAGACAATTATATTTTGTCAATGGCTATATTCCAAAATAGAGGAGGAGGTACACCTCCCTGAGGAGTTCCTCTACTGTCCCATCGTTTTGAATCCACAGATCTCAAGCCTGCCGTAATGCATCTTTAAGCAAGTAAGTTGTTAATAAACTTTCTCACGGTTGATGCCTAAAAACTCCAACTGGTTTATGATTGACATTGGTTTTACATTATTGAAAGCGCCTTCAATGTCAAGAAATGCTACCATTGTATATTCCTTGACAGCGAGAGAACCCTCTATGTAGCCGACTAGGTCGTGAAAGGCTGTTTCAGTGGATTTGCCTTTGCTATATGCATGCTGCTGCCACGACAGGCGATCTCCAGGGATCCTTGACCTAAGATATGTTACTATCAACAATATCTAAATTCGTCAGCATATAGGATGACAGGACTAATAGGACGAAAATCTTTCGCCTTCGTGTGGTATGGTTTTCCTGCTTTGGGAACGAAAATGACCTTCATGTTCCTCCATCCCACAAGTATACATGACATTCTGATACAATCAGAGTATATCTCCCTAAGCCTGGGAACCAGTCTACCAAACACAGCTTATAATTCAATCTGATTTTCCGCTCAGAAACAATTTCCCTAATACCCTCCGTCGAATACATACCAGTGACAACCTCTTCTGGCGCCACGTTCTTCGTTGGAAAATTTCCCGGGAAATGTGTATTAAGGAGTAGTTCTAGTGTTTCCTCACTAGACATTGTCCATATATTCTCTGACTTCTGAATATGCCCCACCGTACTAGGTCTCGAGGACAGAATCTTCCTTAGCCTTGAGGCATCATATGTATCCTCCACGGATACATTCTACCCAGGATTTTTTCGGAGGCTTTCTCAGCTCGCCCTCATATCTTCTTAACTTACATCTATAGTAGGCATTTGTGCAAAATTTCAAGCGGCCAGCTTTGCGCGTTCAACCGCTATCATGATTTCGACAGACGGACGGACGGACGGACATGGCTAGATTGACTCAGAATATCGAGATTATCAAAAATTTACACACTTTATGGGATCTTAGATCAATATTTCGAGGTGTTACAAACGGGATGACTAGATAAGTATATCCCCATCCAATGGTGGTGGGTTTAACAAGATATGTCAACAAAAATGGGTGCAATTCGGCTCGGCCGAACTTAATGCCTTTTTACTTGTTTTGATTCTATTCTGGTTTTTTCGATTCTGTGCGCATTTCGGACTCGGCCGGTTACCTTATCTCTGTTCCAGAGGAAAATTTGCGTTTGCACTTGGCCTGGGCTCTTAGACCCCCATCCTATGGTGTTAAGTATAAAAATTACAGCAAAAGTTAGCAGTGAAATGTTGCTTTGTTATTATCTAAAATTTGAGGAAGTGTGGTTTAGGCTCACCTTCACTTGTATTTTATGTATGTTAGTATGAGCTGTGTAAATACAAATATTTACCATTAAATAAAAACCACTAAAGAAAATATCCGCACACATTTTAAATATTAAGCCCTATTTTTCATATAAATGGTTCAACATAATGTTGGGACAAGTATACTTGAGCAAAGATGGCGAAATTAAACACATTATTCATAGTTGGCGGTAAGTTTGAAACACCCTAACTGTTGTGAATTTTCTTCAAGTCCTACAACCACATTTTGTTTCATTCAGTTATCTATATGATGTCGACCATAAATGTATCCCAGTCAGTTGGAGAGCCCAATCCTGTTGTTGAGATATTTAATACCATCAACAATCTGGAGAAACTTCATAATGTGCTGGTTTGTACTACACACAGCTGCAATCCTCTTGCAGTTTTACAATTTTATAAAATTGACGATGATGCTGAATGGGCAATGCAAAAGAATGCCAATTTGCCTGAAACGAAGGCAACACTGGTTCAAAAATTGGATACTGTAGTAGGCGATGTCACCGCCAAACTTTTAACAGTTGAACCAAATTGCTATAATTATGCCTATACTTGTCCATACCCGGTATCAGATATTGTCACACCAGAGCTTCAAAAATACATCGATTTAATAGGCGCGATTGTTTCATCAAGAAAATGTATAACTCCCGATAAATATGAGAAAGCCATCAATCTTTTCGTCGATGGTGTCGAATTTGTAGAAAACGATACTCACAAAGGAAATTCCATAAAGAGAGTATTGCCAGTTGTTGCGTATGTCGCACAAAGATTGCAAGAATTTTGTTCATACTAAGGAGGGGTCTTGTGCCTCCATGTCCAAAAGTTTGGGGAAAAAATCTATGCAAGGTGACGTCTAACGACAATCATTATACTGAAAACTAAAATATTATTTAAGCCTTTCATCAAACTATTAAATGACAATCTGCTATTTTAAATAAGAAATTTTATTTATTATTTTATATATCATTATTTTACCTAGTTTGACTGAAATATAAAAATTGACTTTACGCAGTTTATTGAGTCCCAAGAGTTTGCATTGTAAATTTTAATATTCTAGTAAAGGGTGATTTTTTTGAGGTTAGGATTTTCATGCATTAGTATTTGACAGATCACGTGGGATTTCAGACATGGTGTCAAAGAGAAAGATGCTCAGTATGCTTTGACATTTCATCATGAATAGACTTACTAACGAGCAACGCTTGCAAATCATTGAATTTTATTACCAAAATCAGTGTTCGGTTCGAAATGTGTTCATTCACCGTAACGTTGCGTCCAACAGCATCTTTGAAAAAATACGGTCCAATGATTCCACCAGCGTACAAACCACACCAAACAGTGCATTTTTCGGGATGCATGGGCAGTTCTTGAACGGCTTCTGGTTGCTCTTCACTCCAAATGCGGCAATTTTGCTTATTTACGTAGCCATTCAACCAGAAATGAGCCTCATCGCTGAACAAAATTTGTCAAAATTTGAACACATTTCGAACCGAACACTGATTTTGGTAATAAAATTCAATGATTTGCAAGCGTTGCTCGTTAGTAAGTCTATTCATGATGAAATGTCAAAGCATACTGAGCATCTTTCTCTTTGACACCATGTCTGAAATCCCACGTGATCTGTCAAATACTAATGCATGAAAATCCTAACCTCAAAAAAATCACCCTTTACAAACCACCGAAGGATGGGGGTATTCATTTTTTCATTCATCTCGCAATATCCGTTTCCTACCCAACATCGTATATTCTATATCGTCGAACAATTGTTGTTAGACGATCTTGATAAGTTCCTCTGTCCGGTCGGCCGGCTGTCTGTCTGTCGAGATCACGCTACAGTCCTTATAAATGGAGATATTAAACTGTAACAAGTAGCAGTGACCCGACTAAAGAATAACAAGACAGCAGGAGCCGATGGTTTACCCGCTGAACTATTTAAGAACGGAGGCGACATGCTGATAAGGCGTATGCATCAGCTTATCTGCGCAATATGGCTAGAAGAAAGCATACCCAGTGATTGGAACCTCAGCATACTATGTCCCGTACACAAGAAAGGAGACAAAAAGGAATGTGCCAACTACAGAGGAATAAGTCTCCTCCCCAACGCATACAAGATATTCTCGAGCGTACTGTGTGAAAGATTAAAACCTAAAGTCCATGAGATAATTGGGCCCTATCAATGCGGCTTTAGACCTGGTAAATCCACCCTGGACCAGACATTCACACTGCGCCAAATCCTGGAAAAGGCCCGAGAAGGATAAATCAACATGTACCATCTCTTTGTTGACTACACAGCCACTTTCGATACGCCTTTACGTTCAAAGGTATTTCAAGCCATATCTGAGTTTGGTATTGCTGCAAAATTAAGAAGACTCAATAAGAATAGGAAAGAGTCGCTCTGGACCATTCAATACTAAACGAGGTTTCAGACAAGGAGACAGCTTATCGCGTTATCCCTTTAATATCCTGCTGGAGAAAGATTATACGAGATGCAGATGTAAATAGATATGGCACACTAATCGCAAGGGAACACATGTTACTCACCTATGCCGACGACATCGACGTCCTAGGTCGCTCACCGGAAGTAGTAACTGCTGGCTTTGAAAGAATCGAAAGAGAGTCAGTGAAGTCTTTTGAAGGCAAAAACGGTGGTACACGCAAACTGGGAAGAACAAAACACAGACCAAAACTCAGACAGATTCTCAAAGAAATGAGAACTTAAAATTTAACTCTTTGCGACTGTCCGAGCGGGACACACACAGAAGGTGTTCAATAGTCTCTTCTTCCTCGATGTCCCTACAACTTCTGCAAAAGTCGTTGCTGGCAACCTTCAGTCAATCAGCATGTTTTCTGACTAGACAGTGGCCTGTCATGACGGACACAATGACTGAGACATCTATTTAGCCAATGACAGCAAAGCAGTAGACCTCTTCAGGTCTAGATGAGGCCACATAGTTTTGGAATGCTCACAGCCTCCTCTTTGTGACCATCTATTATTCGTTGTCCTTCGGGCCTGGAGCTGAACACTTAGCCTACATGTCGCTAGAGAAATACCCACAGGTTCCAGTTTCCCTTGATTAGGTGAGGTAGTTCCTAGTCTCGCTCTCCTGGGATATTTCTGTGGCCCTGCACCCAGAACTGGTGAATTTTGAACTATTCAGCCATATCGTTGAAAGATCAGCAACAGTCGAGGGCGGTTTCTGTGTTCAGAAATACGTTCTCCAGAGATTCAATAGCGTCCTGGCTGTCTAAGAAGATATTTATGCCAATCGTCGTAATGACATTATATTCCATTCCACCACTTCCTTAATTACAAGGATCTCTGCTAGATAACCTTTTCTATATGACCGGTTCTAGATCTTTAGAGTACAGCCTAAAGCCAACTGATCGATTAGTTTAAAACCATCCGTATAGAAGTCTCTGTAACTTCTATTAACAAGGATATCGTAGTTCCAATCGGTTTAGGAGAAGTGGTACAGTACTTTTTGTCAAAAAGCAGCTCAGGCAGGATATAATCCACACTGCCTGGAACATTGGACATTGTATCAATGATAACACAATGTCCGTAGCCGCCACAAGACCAAAGAGAAAGCCTCACGGCTGTGGTAGCATTAGATGTCCAGGGGCATTAAATGTAGCATTAAATTCAGTGCGTCAGATAGTGTCGTCCTCAGTGCGGCTGTGATGCACAAATAAGGCATCCTTTGATTTCGGTTGAGGATTGAATAGTAGGTGGACTTTTTAAGCGCCGTCCACCAGACCACAACACCATATTGCATTATTGGTCTGACAACTGCAGTATATACCCAATGCATGACACGCGGTCTAAACCCCCAACTTTTGCCAATGGCTCTTTTGCAGGTGTACAGGTCAAGAGTGGCCTTTCTTGCCCTTTCCAAAATGTAGGATTTGAAGTTCAATTTCCTGTCCAGCAAAACACCCAGGTATTTTGCGCTTTCTGTAAATGGAACATTCCCTCCACCCAAGGAGACAGGTGCCACTGTAGGCAACTTGTATCTCCTGCTGAAAAGAACTACTCCTGTCTTGCACGGATTTATACCTAGACCACATTCGGTAGCCAACATTGATGACACGCGGTCTTAACCCACAACTTTTGCCAATGGCTATTTTCCAGGTTATGGGGTAAGAGTGGCCTTTCTCCAAAATGTTGGATTTGAAGTTCAATTTCCTGACCAGCAAAACACCCAGGTATTTTGCGCTTTCTGTAAATGGAATGGGTGGAGAGAATGTCCACCCAAGGAGACAGGTTGCACTGTAGGCAACTTGTATCTCCTGCTGAAAAGAACTACTTCTATCTTGCACGGATTTATACACAGACCACTTTCGGTAACCCATTTTGCTGACACGCGGTCTTAACCCCCAACTTTTGCCAATGTCTCGCTTGTGGGTTTATAGGGCAAGAGTTGCCTTTCTTGCCCTTTCCAAAATGTGGGATTCGAAGTTAAACTTCCTGTCCAGTAAAACACCCAGGTATTTTGCGCTTTCTGTAAATGGAATATTCTCTCCATCCAAGGAGACATATGCCATTGTAGGTAACTTCTATCTCCTGCTGAAAAAAACTACTTCTGTCTTGTACGGATTTATACCCAGATCACTTTGCTATTGCACTTAGAGCTTCCTGAAGTATATCTCTCAGAGTGCTGGGAAACTTCCCCTAACCGTAATAGCCATGTCATCAGCATATGCGACCACTTTTACGCATTTTTCTTCCAGAGACAATAATATATTGTTAATGGCTATATTCCAAAGTAGAGGAGACAGTACACCTCCTTGAGGAGTTCCTCTACTGACCCACCTTTTTGGATCCACAGATCCCAAGCCTGCCGTAATGCATTTTTTAGTAAGCAAGTTATTAATAAACTCTCTTAAAATAGAGTTGATGCCTAGAAACTCGGTTTATATGGCAGCTATATCAGGTTATATACCGATTTAGACCATACTTGGAACAGTTGTTGGAAGTTACACCAAAACGAAATATGAAAAATTTCAACCATACTAGATAAGATTTGCTTCCTCTTGAAGCCCAAGAAGTTTAATCGGGAGATCGGTTTATATGGCGGCTACATCAGGACATGTACTGATTTAGACCATACTTGACACAGTTATTGGAAATCAAAATAAATTTCGACCAAATCGGATAAGAATTGCGCCCTCTAGAAGCTCAAGAAATCAAAACCCAAGATCGGGATATGTGGCAGCTATATCAATACATGGACCGATTTGGCCCATTTACAGTCCCGACCGACCAACACTAAAAAGAAGTATTTGTGCAAAATTTCAAGCGACAAGCTTTACTCCTTCGGAAGTTGGTGTGCTTTCGACAGACGGACGGATACGGATATGGCTAAATCGACTTAAAATGCCATGAAGATCAAGAGTATATATACTTTATGGGGTCTTAGACGCATATTTCGAGGTGTTACAAACGAAATGACAAAATAAGTATACCCCCATCCAATGGCGGAGGGAATAAAAAAACAAGTCAAAAACAAACAACATTTGTAAATAAGTTTAATATAATAACTATTTACGCATTTTAGCATAATAACTATTTACGCATTTCTTTCGCGTTCAGACCAAGATAATTGTACTCATGCATGCGTAGCCAAAAAATTGTGCTCGTGCCTGATGGTACAAAAATACATCTGATGGTACATGAATACATTTGAGCAAACAAGTAGTAAGTAAATAGTAAACAAAATATTTGTTTGATTTATTTTTATTAAAATAAACAATGTTTTTGTATAAAAATAGCCAACTTCCCATCAAAGCCTCTTATTATTCGTAAGTTGTGGAATATAACCCCAAGTACAATGTATAAACTTATTCTTCCTTTCGTGTTTAGTGGTAAGTCGTGCAAATCACTTTAAAAACTTTAATTAAAAATACTGTCTATTTTAGCCTTGATCTGCCTGACCCAGTCTATGGAGGATCGCCTGGACTTAAGTGTTATTGACGATTTCCTTGAAGCGGTTAATAATCAACGCAAAGTAATGCTCTGCATGACCAACAGTTGTGATCCCTTAGCTGTTCAAAAAATGTTCCAAGTTCAAGACGGAATTGAGAAAAGTCTTAAATCTAAACAGGGCTTCTATGAAACAGAAGAGTTCTTGTCATTCAAATTGGATGTAGTAATTAAGAAATCTGTTGAAAACATGCTGAAACTTGAACCCCAATGTGTGGATCCTACATACGTCTGTCCCACTCCTGTGAACGTTAAGGCTCCACAATTTGTTTTTGACTATACCAATATGTTGCAGGATATGGTTGCCTATGGCAAATGTATTAACATGAACAATGTAGAGAAGGCTGTTGATATCATAGCCAAATGCGTGGAATATGTTGAAGATGCTAACGATCATTCACGCAGTTATTTGCAAAGATTGATGCCTGTAGGTAATTACGCTATTCAGGGATTTAAGAAACTGTGTGATGAAATGTAAATTACTAATCATTTTTACTGTATAAAGTGTTGTTTTGATGTAAGAGTATTATTATACAATTATATTAAAAGTCCAAAGAAACTGAACGATACATAAACGTTTCCATTTCCCCGAAAATATCACCAAAAAATAATTGTGCGATTGCTTCTATAACGAAAAGTGATAAGGTGTCTGATTTTTGAAGCCTTAAACTCATGTTTCAGAACAATGACACATTATCGAAAAGTTTTCCAAAATATCAAAATAAAATGAGGCAGTATTAGTAGGTGGACAAATTACTTGTTTGCAGTAGGATGGATGAACGTTAGGTTAGGTTGAAAAGTGGTGGCGGATATTAATCCACCCCATGACACTATGGATTAGGAATTCCGTGCTTCTTACAAAATTCTTTATTGTTTTCCATGCCACACCCCTTGGAGGCCTCGAATCCTGGCGAAACCTTCAGAAAAAACATTTTTCTGCTAGGGGTTTTCCCCTCCTAATGCTGGCAACATTTGTGAGGTACTATGCCATGTAAAAACTTCTCTTCAAACAAGTGTCGCACTGTAGCACGCCGTTCGGTCTCTTCTTTAAAAAGAAGTCCCCTTATCATTGAGCTTAAACTTTAATAGGACTGCACAGCGAAAGCCGGGCAATGACATAGGAAATGCTCCAACGTCTCATCATCTTCCCCGCATGATTTACACATGCTGTCACTTGCCGCACCGATTTTACATAAGTGAGCTCGTAGTCCTATGTATCCCGTTATGATACCAAAACTTAACTGACCTCCTTCTTACTTGCTTTCAGTAATAGGCTCGTCTTCTCACGATCTGGGTCTCCCCATAGGATTTTCGCCGTTCTACCGACCGTTTCGCTGTTCCACAGGGTTACATGCGCATTCATCGCCTGCGCCCTTAAATCGGAATATGTCGACCCGAAAGGCTTCGGGCTAACCAAATTTTTCGACGGCAGTTCTCTGGTTTTCACTACCAAATCGTCTACTCTTTCATTCCCCCTTGCTCCGCTGTGGCCACGCACGCAAGCAATGCGGATCTTGCCTTTCTTATGAGCTAACGGACTTGGTTGTTATTGCCATGGTGGCCAGTTTGCTGTCTACAAAGATGTTCACACTCGACGTTCTTGTGTTAAAACCTCAGGCATTCCATTATGGCCTGCAGTAGCATATTATGGTCATGCAGTCGAAAACAGATCTCAGTCCCTACGTTCTTAATGAAGATCCCCAGGTTCACTCTGCACTCTAGCTAGTTTATGCTATACTGATGGTAGCATGAACTTCTAGATGGCAATACCAGAGTTCCGTCAATTCAAGACTGTGACTCTGGCAGCAGTTCCAGTTGAATTTCCTGACCAAAATAACTCCTAAGTACACAGAAAAAAATGGTTTTTATCACAAGATTAACTGATCCAATAATTTTTGAATCACAATTTTTCAAATTTCCAATTAAAACCAGTAAGGAAAAGTAAATGTCGGGCGGTACCGACTGGATAATACCCTACACCTACCCTATCTCTTTTTTTGAACCAATTTTGATGGACCTCGCCGGATATTTTCAGATGGGTATTCAACAATCCGTATCCCATTTCGAGCAAATAAGTTCAAACCGTAATACACTCAAACAAATTTGTTATTCAAAACAGCAAAAATGTTTGCTAAAATAGCAGTTTTTGTCTGCTGAAAATGGGAAAGCAGACATTACTGCTATTTCAGCAAATACAGGTCTGCTGTATTAGCAAACATTTTAACTGCTATTTTAACTGACAAAATCTGCTGTTTTAGTACTCACGTCTGCTAAAAAAAAAAATTGTTTGCTACTTTTTATTGTTGCAAAGATGATTTTAATTTGTGGAATATTACTGTAAAGAAGCAACCTGATCCATCCATTGGTATACATTTCGAAATGTGGCTGAGCTAGCTCGCATTTTTTGTTATTGCTCTATTAATGTGCATAGGACTGGCATGGGCTTTTGTATCTAAATTTGAAGAAAAAATGTTATGGAGGAAAGTTTACATTCAGTGGTGATTATAAACATCCACTGAGACACACATTTACACATGTGTTATATTTTTATACCCTCCACCGTAGGATAGGGGGTACATTAATTTAGTCATTCCGCAACACTTCGAAATATTAATTTCCGACCCTGCAAGGTATATATATTTCGGATCGTCGTAATATTCTAAGACGATTTAACATGTCCGTGTGTCTGTCCGTCCGCCCGACTGTCCGTCCGCCTGTTATAATCACTCTGCAGCCTTCAAAACTTAAGATATTAAGCTGAAATTTGGCACAGATTCGTCTTTTTGATGGACGCTGGTTAAGTTCTTGAACAGGCCAAATCGGACCATATTTAGATATAGTTGTTATATAGACCGATCTACCGATAAAGGGTCTAATGCCCATAAATGCTTTAGTTTTTATCCGATTTCACAGAAATTTAAAACAGTGAGTATTTAAAGCTTCCCGACATCTGACTTAATATAATTCAGATCGGACTATCTTTATATATAGCTGTCATATAGACTGATCTGCCGATGAAGGGTCTGAAGCCCATAAAGCTTTATTTATTAACCGATTTCGTTGAAAATTGAAACAGTAAGTTATTTAAAGCCTCTCGATATCTGAACCCAATATAGATTAGATCGGACTATATTTAGATACAGCTGTCATATTGACCGATCTGCCGATAAGTGGTCTGAAGCTCGTACAGGCTTTATTTATCACCTGATTTCGCTGAAATTTGAAACAGTGAGTAATTTAAGGCATCCCAACATCCGACCTAAATATGGTTCGGAGCGGACTATATTTAAATATAGCTGCCATATAGACCGATCTGGCGATAATGGGTCTGAAACCCATAAAAGCTGCATTTATTACCTGCTTTTGTTGAAATTTTAAACAGTGAGTTATTTTAAACCTCCTGACATCCGCCCCAAACATGTTTCAAATCGAACTATTTTTAGATATAGCTGCCATATAGACCAATCTAGATCTAGTCTGGAACCCATAAAAGCTGCATTTGAGTTGTTGTTAGCCACCCGCCATCTGACCCAAATATAATAAATATCGGAATGTATTTAGATATAGCTGTCTTATAGATTTATTTATTACCCGGTTTCGTCGAAATTTGAAATAGTGAGTTGGTTTAAGCCTCCCGACATCTGACCCAAATTTGAGTCTGATCAGATTATATACATATAGCTATCATATAGACCGATATTTCAATTTAGGGTCTTAATCCCATGAGAAGCAGATTTATTGTCTGAGAATGTTACTTGTATATGAGTTCTCGGGACCTGAATAAAATATAATCGAGACCAGCCCCTATTAAGATATAATTATGGATATAGCAGTGGAGTTACAATAAAATATGATGATTATGTGGAAATGTGGACCGATATGGACCAAATTAAACAAGGATATAATTGTTTAATTTGGTCCATATCGGTCCACATTTGGTTATAGGTGCCATATAGAACCATAAGAAAAAGCGCATTTATTCTCCGATTTCGTTGAAATTTGACGCAGTGACTTATGTTAGGCTTTTCGACATCCGTGTCCTATATGTTTTAGAGCGGTTTATATTAGCTACCAAAAAGGCCCATATTTTGTTCTACAAAATTTAACAGTGACTTGTATTTATTAGACCACTCAATGTCCGCGTCGAATTTGGGTGCACAAGTTATCCAATTTTCACCGGATTGTGACGAAAGGGGGTTGACATATATACCCGAGGTGGTAGATATCCAAAGTTCGGCCCGGCCGAATATATGGAGTTTCACAGTTGTTTACGTGGAAAGCAGAATAGAGTACCATTCCTTCGACGATACAGTTTTGGAGTCCACCATGGCAGTCGCTGTTTGCCCCTCGGTGTGGTTCTAGGACATGTCGTTCAATTTGGCTCAGTATTGAATTGAAGGTTAATCTATGAAGTGTGTCCCCTGAAGCACAACACCATATTGCATTAAATGCCTGACAACTACAATATATTGGGTTGCCCAAAAAGTAATTGCGGATTTTTCATATAGTCGGCGTTGACAAATTTTTTCACAGCTTGTGACTCTGTAATTGCATTCTTTCTTCTGTCAGTTATCAGCTGTTACTTTTAGCTTGCTTTAGAAAAAAAGTGTAAAAAAAATATATTTGATTAAAGTTCATTCTAAGTTTTATTAAAAATGCATTTACTTTCTTTTAAAAAATCCGCAATTACTTTTTGGGCAACCCAATACAATCAGTGCAAGGGACGTGTCTTCAAACCCCTAAGATTGGCACTGATACACTGTATAGGGAAAGAGTTCCTCTTCCCACCCTCTCCAACAGGTTGGCATTGATATATCGATTTAAAATGTCTCGACAATCAGGAATATAAAAAAAAAAAAAAAAATAAAAAAACGTCATCCCTTTTGTAACACAATTTTTTGAGGTGTTTCAGAGGGAATGATGAAGTTTGTGTTCCCTCATCCTCATCCAAATGAAAATAAAATTGTATTGACGCATTTGAATGCAAAATTGAATTCATTTCAGACAAATAAATTTCTATATATTTTTGTTGGTCAGTATAACGGCCTTTTCCAAACGAGTTATACGTTCTCAAATGGCATTCTTTTAAGTATTTAAATTTAATTTCAAATTTCTAAATCATGATTGCGAGTAAAAAAAGCGCATATATTGCTGTACAATCATATAGGTTTGAACATTCATTGAATAACAAAGCCTGATTGAAGATGTCTAAACTCAGCGCATTATTGACAATTTGCGGTATGTTAATAATCAATTTGCATGTGAAATCAACTCCATAACCACATTACTTCTATAACTTCAGTTCTTCATGCTATGGCCAATAAAAAATTAACACATGCCGCAGCAATGCCATATACAAGGAATGTTGCTATTGATTTTATGGACACTTTACACAAACTGCGTCATACATTGCTCTGTACAACAAATAGTTGTGATCCCAATGCTGCTCTACAATATTTCGCGATAAATGAAGGCGCCCTATTGGATATTCAAGAGAAAACCGAATTTCCTGAAACAACGGAATTTCTGGCCAAAAAAGTCGGTACAGCCGCTTCGGGTGCTTTATCTAGACTATGGCCGCGGAACCAAATTGCATTGACCCTAACTACACTTGCCCCTCTCCCACATTCAACATAGTTCCAGACGAGCTTTATGAATACATACATTGGCTAGAAGCTATAGTCTCAGCTAAAAACTGTATAACACCGGAGACCCAAGAAGATGCTATTGCTGTTGTGGCATCCAGTGGCAACTATATAGAGCAACATCTTCAGGACACAGAAAATCCCATAAAAAGAGTATTACCAATTGTTTCAGATTTGGCGAAAAATTTTCAAAAATTGTGCGCGCGATAATAACTGTAATAAAGCTATGGAAAAGTTTAAAATGTGACATACAAAACAAAAAATTCAACAAATCACAAAAAAAAAGTTAAAACGCGTTATAAATATCTATCCTGATGGAATGTTATCGTACCTTCAGTTTCCAGGAAGTAACCGCTCGGCAGACAGAAAAAATGTGTAATAGAAGGTCTAAATCAGGGATCCGGAGCGCGTAAAGTTTTTCCGCTCCCGCTCCGGCAAAAATTTTTCCGCCACGCTCCAGAAATTTGTTTTTTGCTCCGCTCTCCTTTACTTTTAAACTATCTATTAGATTATGCTAGGTTGAAACATGTAAAAACGTGCTAAGTTCGGCCGGGCCGAATCTTGGGAACCCACCGCCATGGATTCTGCTAAAATCGACCGATTTGGAACGTACTTAACACAGTTGTAGAGAGTCATAACAAAACACCATATGCAAAATGTCAGCTAAATCGGATAAATATCGCGGCTTGTAAGGGCTCAAGAAGTCAAATCGGGAGATCGGTTTATATTGGAGCTATAACATGTTTTTGACCGATTAAGATCGTACTTAACACAGTTGTTGGAAGTCATTAACAAAACATTTCATGCAAAATTCCAAACAAATCGGATAAGAATTGCGTCCTCTAGTGGCTCAACAAGTCAAGATCCCAGATCGGTTTATATGGCAGCTATATCAAAACATGGGCCGATATGGCCCATTTACAAACCTGTACTAATAAGAAGTATTTGTGAAAAATTTCAAGCGGATAGCTTTACTCCTTCGAAAGTTGGCGTGCTTTCGACAGACAGACGAACGGACGGACATAGCTAGATCGACTTAAAACGTCGTGACGATCAAGAATATATATGCTTTGTAGGGTCTTAGACGAATATTTCGAGGAATTACAAACAGAATGACAAAATTAGTATACCCCCATCCTATGGTGGAGGGTATAATTAAGGAACAATAAAGTTAATTATTTCAAAAAAGGAAATTTTGACCAATTTTTACGACGAGCCATCTACGTTCTTCTTCCTCCCAAACATATAAATGTGGTCTCATTTGTTTAACAACCTCACATGGTGCAATCCGCCATCTCGTCATCAAGATGTCATTTCAAAATTGGCATTGTTCTCAACACTACCAAAGAAACTTGTCCTCGTTTGCGTACGTGTGTCAATTAAATGAGAGAAAAAGAAACTCAAACAAAGACAACGTGCAAAAAATGGGGTAGTTTGCTGAGAATGTAAACAAAGAACTGACTTTTTAATGCCGTCAAACTGGCCGGCTGTTTTCAGCTGTTCGCATGAGACCACCTTCAATAATCCACCGTAATAATGCATCCAACTATTGCCGTTATGATGGTTATAATTTGTCATGTCTTTATAAGACCTAAAGTTTTCCTAATTTATTGGAGATAAAATAAAAAAATTTGGTAGAACTAGAAATCAGAAATACGAAGAGATTTCCACGTTATTACAGATGTAAACTTTTTTCTTTCTTTGCCCACTAATTTTTACTCTATAAATGAAATTAATAATTAATGGCAAATGACCTAGCGACAACGGTTAGTGTGATATAAAACTTGTTTTCATAGATAAAAGTCTGCCGACTAATTGTGCCCATTTGTGGCTTAGGAAATAAAGCAAAAATTTTTTTGTTTATAAATTTTTTTCAAATATTTACTTCATGAGCCCCTAGAAAGCACAGTTCTTATAATTTTGCATAACTTCTTCTATGACCTACCAACTCCCGTATAATTCGACATCCCGATTTTACTTGTTATGCGTTTAGAGGGCGCAATTATCATTTGATTTGAACGAAATTTTGCTTTATAATTTCTTCTATAACCTCAAACATCAATGCCAAGTACGGTCTGAATCCGTGTCTATTGCTCGTATATAAATTGATCGTCCGACCTTACTTCTTAAGCATATACTGAAAGCAATTCCTAACCAAATTTTAAACAAGTAAAAAGGCATTAAGTTTGGCCGGGCCGAACTTTGGATACCCACCACCTCGGGCGTATATGTAAACCACCTTTCGTCATAATATGGTGAAAAATTCATTCATTTATTCACCCATAGCAGCTATATCCAAATATGGTCCGATTTGGACCAAATGCGGTAGGGACATTGAGTCTATATTGGTCTTGGCAGCTAAATCCAAATAAAGACCCATCTGAACCACATAGGACATGGATGTCGAAAAGCCTAACGTAAGTCACTGTGATAAATGTTCAGCAAAATCGGATAATAAATGCGCCTTTTATGGGTCAAAAACCTTAAATCGAGAGATCGGACTATATGACAGCTACATCCAAATCTGAACCGATCTGGGTCAAATTTAAAAAAAGGAGTCGAAGGCCTTTTACAACTCACTGTCTCCTATTTCAGCAAAATAGGATAATAAATGTGGCTTTTATGGGCCTAAGACCTTAAATCAACAGATCAGTTTATATGGGGGCTATATCAGGATATAGTCCGATATACCCCATCTTCGAACTTAACCTGCCTATGGACAAACAAGTAAAAGTGTGCTAAGTTCGGCCGGACCGAATCTTATATACCCTCCACCATGGATCGCATTTGTCAAGTTTTTTTGAATTACTTTTTATGCCCACCACCATGGGGATGGGGGTGTACTTATCTAGTCATTCCGTTTGTAACACCTCGAAATATTCGTCGAGGACCCCAATATATATATATATATATATATATATATATATATATATATATATATATATATATATATATATATATATATATATATATATATATATATATATATATTCTTGATCGGTGATCTTGAAATTCTGTCGAAATCACGATAGCAGTCGAACGCTAGCCGCTTGAATGTTGCGCATATACATAATATTGATGTTGTTCGTTGGGGATTGCGAATGGGCCATTTGGGTTCAGATTTAGATATAGCTCTCATATAAACCGATCTCCCGATTCGAATTCTTGAGCCCCTGGAAGTCGCAATTTTTATCCAATTGGGCTGAAATGTTGCACGTAGTGATCTGTTATGACTTTCAACAACTGCGCTAAGTACCGTTCAAATCGGTCAAGAAACCGATTTAGTTTCCATATAAACCGATCTCCCAATATGACTTCTTAAGCCAATAGAAGCCGCAATTTTTTCCGATTTGGCAGAAATTTTGCACATTGTGTTCCGTTGTTACTTCCAATAACTGTGCCAAGTACGGTCGAAATCGGTCTTTAGTCAGATATAGCTCCGATATAAACCGATTTCCCGATTTGACTTCTTGAGCCCTTACAAGTTGCAATTTTTGTCCGATTTGGCTGAAATTGTGCATGTGGTGTTCTGTTATGACTTCCAACAATTGTGTCAAGTACTGTTCAAATCGTTCGTTATAACCAGATATTGCTCCTATATTTTAGCAGAATCCATGGTAGTGGGTTCCCAAGATTCGGCCCGTCAGAACTTAGCACGCTTTTGCCTATTCAAGTATATATTAGCTATTTTGTCATGCGTACAAGTCAAAGAAACATATCACTTCGAAAAATACAGGCAAATTGAATAACAATTGCACCTTCAAGAGGTTCAGAAAGTAAAATTGAGAGATCGGTTTATATGACAGATACATATGCAGAATTTCAGCCGAATCGGATAAAAATTGGGCTCTCTGGAAGCCCAAGAAGTCAAATCGGGAGATCGGTTTATATGGCAGCTATATCAGGTTATGGACTGATTTAGACCATACTTAGCACAGTTGTTGGAAGTCATAAAAAAACACATCATGCAAAATTTCAGCCAAATCGGATAAGAATTGCGCCTCCTAGAAGCCCAAGAGGTAAAGTCCCAAAATCCAAAAAAATTATATGGACGCTATATCAAAACATGGACCGATCTGGCCCATTTACAATCCCAACCGACCTATACAAATAAGAAGTATTTGTGCAAAATATCAAGCGCCTAGCTTTACTCCTTTGAAACTTAGGGTCTTTTCGACAGACATTCAGACGGACGGACGATATGACGGACGGACATGGCTAGATCGACTTAAAATGTCATGGCAATCAATAATATATATTCTATATAGAGTCTTAGGCGCATATTTCGAGGTTTAACAAACGGAATGACGAAATTAGTATACCTCCCATCTTACGGTGAAGGGTATAAAAATGGCATGTTCGTGCAAATATTCGCGAAAATTATTTATGAATATTCCAGGGTTTTGCAAACTGAATAATATATTTATTATTTATTTATTATATTTATATGGCATTCAAAGGAATTCAAAAATAGATAAAAAAAAACAGTTGATTAAACATAAAAAACTTCAACAAATTCAAGACAAAACTTTGGTATATAAATAAAGGTTATTTAAAATCGTATTTTAGTCTTTTTAATAAAGTAAATGAACGCGATCTGGAATGGCTTTCATAAACTTCAGATTGGCGTTCAGTGGTAAGTTAGAAAAGAAAAAAAAAATCCTCTTTCCGACTATTAGTTATTTTTATAAAACTCCTTTTTAGCCCTACTCTTGCTAGTTTCTCTGAGTCTGTCACAAGGCAATGACGACATTCGTGACTTTAAGGTGATAAATGAATTCATTGATGGACTTGCCACCCAACATCGTCTTATGCTATGCATGGCCGAAAGTTGTGATCCTGATGCCCTAAAGAAACTCTATGAAATTACTGATGCCGTTGAAGTGGAACTTAAGGAAAAACCTGCTTTTACCGAGACCCATGAGACGGAAGCACTGAAATTGGATATCGCTGTAAAAGAAACATTGGGCAAATTTTTGGCCCTCGAACCCGTATGTCAGAATTCGAACTATGTTTGTGCTACACCATTCGTGGCGGAACTGCCAAAATATATCACCGACTACACGGACACAATAGCGAAAATTGTTAGTTACCGAAAATGCATCACCATGGAGAACATACAACAGGCCGTTGACATTGTGGGCGTTGGTGTTGATTATGTGGAACATGATGTTGGCAAACGTAGCAGATTCATGGAGCGCGTATATCCTGGCGCTAACTATATTGCCGAAGGATTTAAGAAATTATGTGACAAAGCCTAATATGATTGGCGCTGAAAAATAAGGTCAATGCCTTTTTTTGTTGGCCTATGTATGGCCTAGTGTAGCGTGCTAAGAACATGGCTAAAAGCCTAAAATAAAAATCTTGCAATACAGTTCTATAGAAAAAGTTTAAATATGAATCAATTTTGTAAAAATTGCATTGAATATGTGTTTATTCCTTCCTAACATCAAATTGAGTAAGAAAGTCGAATTAAAGAGGGCGAAAGAGGGAGTATCGTTTATTGATATTCGTCCTAAATTTCTGAACGTCAATGTTGGTGGGATAGACATTAGTCGGAAGTCGATTCCACATACGAATGATTCGGACGAAAAATGAATTTTCTCGGTAATGCATGGTTCGGTAGACTGACCAATCAATTACAAACGGGTGTGAGTTCCTGGCAAGTCTTGTATTTCTGGTGAACATCCTAACGTCAGGGTTAAGAAGACGAATATCCCTGGAATACACGTCATGAAAATAACGATAGAGCAATACAACGCTACCCACATTTCGACGATGTTCAAGGGAAGCAATAGAGTTGGATAGCCTACTGTTCCAAATCAACACCATCGCTCTCCGTTGAACCCGGTCAAGTAGCTCCAAGGATGATTTTGGAGTTCCTGCCCATATATGAGAGTTATATTCCATCCTCTGCCTGATATAGGTAATATAGATATTGAGAAGATCGGAAGAGGTGAAATATTTCTTGCACCGCTTAAGAAAGCCCAAACACATTGAATGCTTCTTTCGACACTTCGAATACGTGTTTTGACCAACGAACATCACATTGTAGCTTCATGCCCAGAACGTCAAGAGCATCTGACTGCTCAATATCTATACCGTCGATAAATATCGACGAGTGGTACTTACTTAACTTTAATTGGCTATGACAGAATATTTGTTCCACTAGCCGAACGTAGAATAGCGTTCCAAGCGCCTCGATCTTCTGCGCTCATTCTAAAATCTCGGCGATTGTTGTGGTTCAGTGAATCGCTTGTGAGACAAGAAACAGCACTGCGTCTTCTGTGCGTTAAAGTCTACTCTGTTCATTCTACACCACTCGTAACTGGCCAACAAATCCTGGGAGAGCGTCTCATTCATGCACATCATCAATCAATGCGCCTCCTATCCACAATTTCTTGAGGACTGGGCCTATGGTCGAATGAATATGAATGACACCGAGTACTTTCAGCTACAACAACTCGTAAAGTGTGATCTCTGAGGAAGATCGATATAAATCGAACGAAGTTAGTACTGACTCCAAAAGCAACAAGCTTTGAAAAAAGTGCACCGTGCCAGACCCTATTAAATGCCTTGGAGCTATCCAGAGCCACGACCTTACTCTAACCGAAATGGTGGATAGAGCGATTCCATCGTTTCGACAAAATGCCATTAGGTCTCACGTAGAGTGATTTCTGCAGAACCCATACTGTCTATCGCTAAGAAGGCAATTGGACTCTAAGTATCTGGCAAGATGATGGTTAACAATACTCTCCATAACCTTGGAGATTGCGGGGAGCATATCGCAATTGGCCTTCTTGATCCTAGAGGACGCAATTCTTATCCAATTTGACTGAAAAATTTCATTTGGTGTTTTGTTTTGATTTTCCACCAGTGTCCTATCAGGCCCAATGGCCTAATAAATCAGCTTTATATGGCTGATTTATCAGGCCAATGGGCCTGATAGGACACCGAAATCGAATCCTAACTTCTTGAGCCTCTAGAGGGTGCAATTCTTGCATTTGGTATACTGTTTTCACATTGGCAGTTTTTATCTGATTTTGACATGACATGTTTTTTTTTTCGATTTTCAACAAATGTGTCAAGTATGATCCAAGTCGGTTCACAACCTGATACGGCTTCCATATAAACCGATCATGAATCTTGACTTCTTGAGCCTTTAGAAGTCGCAATTCTTATCCGATGTGAAATTTACCATGAAGCGTTTTGTTTTCATTTCCAACAACTGTGCTAAGAATGGTCGAAATCAAGTCATAACCTCATATAGCGGTCTTATCAACCGATCTCGAATCTTGACTTCTTTAACCGCTAGAGGGCGCAATTCTTATCCTATTTGAATAAAAATGTGCATTTGGTGTTTTGTTATGACTTTCACTACTATGCTTAGAATGGTCGAAACCAAGTCATAACCTCATATATCAACCGATCTCGAATCTTGACTTCTTGAGCCTCTAGAGGGCGCAATTCTTGCATTTGGTGTTCTGTTTTCACATTGGTGTTTTCTTTTGACTTCAATCGGGCTCATAGCTCGATGAAGCTACCAAAGAAACCGAAATCGGAACTTGACTTCTTGAGGCTTTAGAGAGCGCAATTCTTATCCGATTTTGGCATGAGATGTTTTTTTTTTAGATTTTTTAAAGCCGTCCCATGTATGGTCCAAATCGGTTCATAGCCTGATTGCCATAGCCATATAAACCGATCGTCCGATTCGACTTCTTGGGCCTCTAGGGAGCGCTTTTGGAAGTCATACCAGCGAAATCGAGTTGTTGTTGCACTTTCTAGAAGCTAAAGTATTCAAATCTGAAGACCGGTTTATATGACAGAAATATTAGATTATCAACCCATCAATCGGCCATGGTTGTTGAAAGTCATAATAAAACACTGCATTCAAACTTCAGCCAAAACTTATAGATATTGCGCCCTCTAGAGACTCAACAGGTGAAATGGGAGGATCGGTTTATATGAGAGCTATATTAAGACATGGACCGATATGGCCCATAAACAGACCCAACCGACCAGCACGAATAGAAAGTATTTGTACAAAATTAGTGTGATTTCAATAGACAGATAGACGGACGGACCGACCGACGGAAAGACGAACATATCTACATAAACTTAGACGATTAAGAATATAAATACCTTGCTGCCTCTCAGATCAATATTTCGAAGTTACAAAAGGAATGACGATGTTAGCAATACCCTATGGTGGAGGGTATAAAAATGAGAATTTAAAAAATTTTCATTTTGTTGGAGAAGAGCGGGGTTTGAGATTGGAATCCGCTCCGCTCCAGCTCCGCTACGGGTTCAAAAGATTTCGCTCCCGCTACACTCCGGCGAAAAAGGCCTGCTTGGCTCTGCTCCGAATCCATGGCTAGAATACGTGCCGACTGGTTGGCCTCAGATTAAAGTGCCTTTATCCCGAAGGCAGAGAAACCGGTCTATTCTCTGGCAGTCCTTGTCATAAAGACCCTGAAGAGATTATTTGCATTGTATATTAGGGACCGGCTCGATCCTTCACTGGTATGGGGCCATAAGAATGTTTAAGAACATTCAGCCACTTTGGTCTCTAACAGCCAAACCAAGTATGGCCCCAATCAGTGTAGTGATCTGATATGACTTCCAACAGCTGTTCCAAATACGGGTCAAATCGGTCTATATCGTGATATAGCACCCATATGAACCGATCTCCCGATTTGACCTCTTGAGCACCTGGAAGCCGCAAGTTTTGTCCCAGTTGGCTAAAGTTTTGCACATAGTGTTCTGTTATGACTTTCAACAACTGCGCCAAGTACGGTCCAAATCGGTTTATAACCTCATATAGCTCCCATATATACCGATCTCCCGATTTGACTTCTTGAGCCCCTGGATGCCATAATTTTTTTCCGATTTGGCTGAAATTTTGCACGTAGTGTTATGTTATGACTTCCAACAACTGTGCCAAGTAGGGTTCAAATCGGGTAATAACCTTATATAGCTCCCATATAAACCGATCTCTCGATTTCACGTCTGGATCCCCTGGAAGCCTCAATTTTTGTCCGATTTGGCTAAAATTTTACACGTGGTGTTCTGTTAGACTTTACAACAACTGTGCCAAGAACGGTCCATATCAGTCCTTAACCTGATGTATCTCCCACGTAAACTGATATCTCGATTATCCTTATTCGGTACCTAGGAGCTTTAATTTTTGCCTGGTTTAGCAGGAATTTGGTACATAGAGTAAAATTATGTCTTTCAACTTATTTTACTTTGAGTCAGATGTACGCAGAATCCATGGTGGTTTGTTTCAAAGATTCGGCCCAGCCGAACTAAGCACGTTTTTACTTGATTGAGCGATCATTGTTTTTTGAAGAGCATTCACTTTGTTGAGCAGCTAGGTCGAGTCCGAATGGTAAACTCGGAAAGCGAAAATTTTTAAAATTCCGCCTTTGGTAGAATAACCAAAATCCATTACACACAGAAAAATTAATCTACAGATATCAGCAATCACTGTCTGGAAACTTTAAATTAAAAATTTTTACTTTTGAAAAAACCATTCAAAATTTTTAACTTCCTAACAACCAGTGAGGCGTGTGCTATACATTAATGATAAATTTGGCTATTTTAGGCAAAACTAGTTTTTCAACCTATAAGAATTAGAGGACAGCCGAAAATATTTTCTGCTTTAGCAACAAATTACTGCTGTCCAATTTCTAGCATACATTTTGCTGTTACAGCAAAAATGTTTGCTGTTTTGACTAGAAAACTTCTCTGAGTGTAGATTAACAGATAAATTATTTTTTTGCGTATATAGTTGCGTTGCCGGGAGATAAACCCATGAATTAACAAGTAAAAGTGTGCTCCATGGATCGCATTTGTCGAGTTCTTTTCCCGGCATCTCTTCTTAGGCAAAAAAAAAAAAAAAGAAAAGATTTGCTCTGCTATTAGAGCGATATAAAGATATGGTCCGGTTTGGACCACAATTAAATTATATGTTGGAGACCTGTGTAAAATGTCAGCTAATTGGAATAAGAATTGCGCCCTTTGGGGGCTCAAGAAGTAAAATAGAGAGGTCGATTTATATGGGAGCTGTATCGGGTTATAGACCGATTCATACCATAATAAACACGTATGTTAATGGTCATGAGAGGATCCGACGTACAAAATTTCAGGCAAATCGCTTAATTATTGCGACCTCTAGAGGCTCAAGAAGTCAAGATCGTAGATCGGTTCATATGACAGCTATATCGGGTTATTAACCGATTTGAACCCTATTTGGCACAGTTGTTGAAAGTCATAATAAAGGGTGATTTTTTTGAGGTTAGGATTTTCATGCATTAGTATTTGACAGATCACGTGGGATTTCAGACATGGTGTCAAAGAGAAAGATGCTCAGTATGCTTTGACATTTCATCATGAATAGACTTACTAACGAGCAACGCTTGCAAATCATTGAATTTTATTACCAAAATCAGTGTTCGGTTCGAAATGTGTTCATTCACCGTAACGTTGCGTCCAACAGCATCTTTGAAAAAATACGGTCCAATGATTCCACCAGCGTACAAACCACACCAAACAGTGCATTTTTCGGGATGCATGGGCAGTTCTTGAACGGCTTCTGGTTGCTCTTCACTCCAAATGCGGCAATTTTGCTTATTTACGTAGCCATTCAACCAGAAATGAGCCTCATCGCTGAACAAAATTTGTCAAAATTTGAACACATTTCGAACCGAACACTGATTTTGGTAATAAAATTCAATGATTTGCAAGCGTTGCTCGTTAGTAAGTCTATTCATGATGAAATGTCAAAGCATTCTGAGCATCTTTCTCTTTGACACCATGTCTGAAATCCCACGTGATCTGTCAAATACTAATGCATGAAAATCCTAACCTCAAAAAAATCACCCTTTAAAATACGTCATGCAAAATTTCAGCCAAATCGGATAGGAATTGCGTCCTCTAGAAGCTCGTGAAGTCAAGTCCCCAGATCGGTTTATATGACAGCTATATCAGGTTATTGACCGATTTGAACCTAACTTAGCACAGCTATTAGATATCATAAGAAAATACTTTGTGCAAAATTTTATTTAAATCGGATAAGAGTTGCGCCCTCTAGTGGCTCAAGAAGTCAAAATTCAGGATCGGTTTATATGGTAGCTGTATCAGTTTATTGACCCATTTGAACCATAGTCGGATAAGAATTGCGTCCTCTAGAGGTTCAAGAAGTCAAGACCCAAGATCGGTTTATATGGCAGCTATATCAAAATATGGACCGATATGGCCAATTTACAATCCCAACCGACCTACACTTATAAGAGTATTTGTGCAAAATTTCAAGCGGCTAGCTTTACTCCTTCTGAAGTGAGCGTGCTTTCGTCAGACAGACGGACCGACGGACATGGCTAGATCGACATAAAATGTCACGACGATCAAGAATATATATACTTTATGGGGTCTTAGACGAATATTTCGAGTAGTTACAAACAAAATGACGAAATTAGTATACCCCCATCCTATGGTGGAGGGTATAAAATTTAGTATAAAGTTGGAAATTTTTGTCAGTTTCAGTCTTTGGAAGATTAGCTATTAAGTAAACTGTAAAAAATAACAATTGAATACAGAAATGGAAATTGAATTTTTCATATAGTCGGCGTTGACAAATTTTTTCACAGCTTGTGACTCTGTAATTGCATTCTTTCTTCTGTCAGTTATTAGCTGTTACCTTTAGCTTGCTTTAGAAAAAAAGTGTAAAAAAAGTATATTTGATTAAAGTTCATTCTAAGTTTTATTAAAAATGCATTTACTTTCTTTTAAAAAATCCGCAATTACTTTTTGGGCAACCCAATATTTACAAGGGCTGCGATATAAGCTTCTGGCCTAGACAGCAACAAAGTGTTTCCAGGTCCAAACTGATATTTCCATTGGAAAGTTTAACATTTTCGAGCATAATCGTACCCATAAACCCAATTGTTCTCGTATATCCACGGCAACATGACTGAAGTTGGGTTGCTATACATAATCAACCTATGTTTTATTTGTTTTATAAAAAAAACATAATGTGAGCAGAAATGTTTGATTAGCATGTCAATATCAATTGTTTTTCAAAATTGCAAATATGAGCCTTGTTTTAGTTTACAAAAATATCGAACAGTTGGGCAAACAATAAAAAGATTATATGGAAATATATAAAAACAAGAGAAAAACAATATAGGTTGAAAATATCCCAAAATATTTCAACCACATAATGGGTTCTGAACACAAACAATTTTAAGAATGCGAAGTGTTTAAAGTTCAATTTATAGCAGTACACAACTGTTAAATATATCTCATTTCAATACACATACGTCATATCAAGCAAAACATCTATAATGTCAAACTAATATTTGTCTTTTTCATAACCACCACCGAAGAACGAGGAGGAATATTCATTTTGTTATTTCATTTGCAGCACATCGAGATATCCATTTCCAACCCTATAAAGTATATATATACTTGATCATTGTAAAAAATCTAAGAAGATGCATTCATGTTCGTTTGTTTGTCTGTTGAAACCACGCTACAGTGCATTAAGTTCGACCGCGCCGAACTTTTGATACCACTCACCATTATAGATATTATGCTATTTTATTATACCTCTACTATTTATATCGAAATACAGGGCAATGTTAATCATATCTGGTTCAGATGCCGTGAAGCTGTATACAGGTAACAGTTCCATATTTCAACAAAAACTGGTACAAAATGCAGCTTTTATGGGCTCAAAACCCTAAATTGCCAGTTCGGTCTACGCCAACCATATCTTATTATGGTCCAATCTGAATCATAAATGAGTTGGATGTCGGGAGTCTTAAAGCAGCTAACTGTTTCAGATTTCGGCTAATACAATCACAAAATAATTGCGCCTTGTATGCTCTTTAGACCCTAAAGCTCCCTCTAAAAGCTGGCGACATTTGTGAGGAACTATGCCATTTAAAAACAAGTAAAAGCCTTCTAAGTTCGGACGGGCCGAATCTTATATACCTTCCACCATAGATCGCATTTTTCGAGTTCTTTTCGCGGTATCGCTTTTTAGGCCAACTAGGGATAAAGGAAAATAATTGTTATGCTATTGGAGCTATATCAAGTTATGGTCCGATTCGGAATTGAATGTTGGAGACCATTGTAGACCATTGTAGAAGTTAAATTTCAGCCACTTCGAATAAGAATTGCGTCCTTTAGGGGCTCAAGAAGTAAAATAGGGAGATCGGTTTATATGGGAACTGTATTAAGCTATAGACTGATTCAGACTTTATTTGACACGTATGTTGAAGGTAATGGAAACCCCTGTACAAAATTTCAGCCAAATCGGATAATAATTGCGCCCTCTAGAGGCTCACGAATCAAGACCCATATTTGGGTCTTCAAAAACCATATTTGGCACAGTTGTTGGAAGCTATGATAAAACACATCATGCTCAGCCAAATCGGATAAGAATTGCGCCCTCTAGTGGCTCAAGAAGTCAACATTCAATATCGGTTTATATGCCAGCTATATCAGGTTATGCATCGATTTCACCCATACTTGGCACAGTTGTTAGAAATCATAACGAAACACGTCAGGCTAAAGACTGATTCAGACTTTATTTGACACATATGTTGAACATCATGGAAACCGTCGTACAAAATTTCAGCCAAATCGGATAATAATTGCGCCCTCTAGAGGCTCACGAATCAAGACCCCAGATCGGTTTATATGGCAGTTTTATCAAGTTATTGACCGATTTTAACCATATTTGGCACAGATGTTGGAAGTCATGACAAAACACATCATGCTCAACCAAATCGGATAAGAATTGCGCCCTCTTGTGGCATAAGAAGTCAAGATTCAAGATCGGTTTATATGACAGCTATATTAGGTTATGCTTCGACTTCACCCATACTCGGCACAGTTGTTAGAAATCATAACGAAACACGTCATGCATAATTTCGGCCAAACCGGGTAACAATTGCGCCCTCTAGAGGCTCAAGAAGTCAACACCCCAGATCGGCTATATGTCAGGTTATGAACCGATTTGAACCATACATAGCACAGTAGTGGGAAGTCATAACGAAACACGTCATGCAAAATTTCAGCCAAATCGAATAGATTAGGTTAGGTTAGGTTTAAGTGGCAGTCTACCATCAGACTCACGTTTTCATCATTTGTGGTACCACAGGAAGGAAGATGCCTTCTAGTTCCTACCGTTGAACCATCCAGATCGATTTAAAAAGCCCAAAAACTTGCGAATGTTCACATCCGCTAAATCAGAGAGGTTCTCAAAGAAATGAGAACCTAAAGTGGAACTCCTTCTAACTGCTTGTGTGGGACACACATACAAAAGGTGTTCTATAGTCTTTCTTCCTCGAAGTCTCTACATCTTCTCCAAAAGTCGTTGCTGGCAACCTTCAGTCTGACAGCATGTTTTCCGTTCAGACAGTGACCTCTCATGACAGACACAATGGCTGAGACGTCTGTTCTAGCCAATGACAGCATGAACAAGAATAAGAATTGCGAACTGTAGTGGCTTAAAAAGTCGAGCCCAAGATGGCTTTACATGGCAGCTATATCGAAACAAGGACAGATATGGCCCATTTACAATCCCAACTGACCTACAATTATAGATTTGTGCAAAATTTCAAGCGGCTTGCTTTACTCCTTCGAAAGTTAGCGTGCTTTCGACAGACAGACGGACTGACATAGCTAGATGGACTTAAAATGGTACGACGATCACAAATATATGAACTTTATGGGGTCTTAGACGAATATTTCAAGGAGTTACAACCAGAATCACGTAATTAGTATACCCCCATCCTATGGTGGAGGGTATAAAAATGGTATGGCAGCCATGTAGGAACTTCTTCCAAAGGTGGTGTCGCACTGTTGCATGCCATTGGGACTCGGCTATAAAAAGGAGGCCCTTGATCGTTGAGCTTAAGCTTGAACGGGACAGTAATCATTTGAGTGTGAGAAGTTGGCCCTGTTCCTCAATAGAATGTTTATGGGCAAATTTGCGTTTGAAGATTCTAAAGCTTAAGATCAGTCAGTTTGGCAGCTATTCTAAATATATCTTAAGCTGGACTACATTCGGAAAATTCACCGAAATCACCTAAGAATCAAAACCGACAGATCGGTCTACACAGAAACTATATTCAAATATCTTCTGATCTGAACCATGTTTGGTTCGGTTATCGACGGCCTTATTAAAACTCGCTATTCCAAATTTCAGCAAAATCGGGTTATAAATGCGCCTGTTACGGGATTAAGACCCTAAATCGGCATATCGGTATATATGACAGTTTTATGTAAATATGGCCCGATATATACAATATTCGCTTCCCTTAGGTTCCCAACTCACTGAATTATATTTCGCCGAAATCGGAAAACAAGCGACTTTTAATGGCTTTGGACCAGCTATATCCAGATATAATCCCATTTGGCCCATTCAAGAACTTAACTTGTGTATAGAACAAATACGAAATCTATGACCCCATAAAGTGTATATTCTTGATCGTCTTGAAGTTCTGAGTCGAACTAGCCATTTCCGTCCGTCTGTCGAAAACACGATAGCGGTCAAATATTGATGTAGGTTGTTGGGGATTCGACCATATCGGTTAAGATTTAGATATATCTCCCATATAAACAGATCTCCCGATTTGACTTCTTGAGCCCCTGGAAGCCTCAATTTCTGTTCGATTTGGCTGAAAATCGAACATACATTCTGTAATGATTTCCATCAAATGTGCTAAGTTCAGTCCAAATCGGTCTATAACCTGATATAGCTTCCAGATAAACCGATCTCCCGATTTGTCTTCTTGAACCCTTACAAGCAACAATTTTTGTCCAATTTGGCTGACATTTTTCCTGTGGTGTTCTGTTAAGACTTCCAACAACTGTGCCCAGTACGGTCGGAATCGGTCTATAACTTGATATAAATCCCATATAAAACGATCTCCCGGTTTTATTTCTTAAGCCCTTACAAGCCGCAATTTTTGCCCGACTTGGCTGAAATTTTGGGGGTGGTGTTCCTTTATGACTTCCACTGATAGTTTCTGTGTTGTTTTATGGTTTCGAAGCATTGGTACTTGTGAAAGCAGGCGATGAAGTACTTGTAGTGTACTGCCTCGAAAGATGTACCGTCATGTTGTCAGAATGAATGACTTATCTCTAGCGAAGAAGTCTTTTGAAGGCGATCAGTATGTCGTACATACAAACCGGACCCGCTTACGCTAGTGCACCAAAAGAGCGCGGGTTTCAGCACAATTTTTTTTTTTCATATGAATTTTTCACGCGTTTACTAAAGGTAGCGCTGAATTCAGCGCAAGTAAAAATTGCAAACTGTAAACGTAAATGTAAATGCTTGCAAATTTTTAACATTTTTACCTGCAATATTTCTCAGTATTCCGATTAATGATGGCTAGATACCATCAATTCCCAAAAAAATTTCATAAACAATAGGATTAGGACTTTTTTTTAATGCAATTGCTTTTTTCAGTGTGGGTTCTATTATTGAATAAAAGTTGTTGACGTTCGTATTTGTTTAGTTTCACAAATTTCTATTGTTTTCATAAAAAGTAAATGTTAGCAGAGCTTTTTATATAAAATCAGTTGTGTACACAATGAAATGATTTAAATTTTTACTATAAAAGCCAAACTTGAAATCTAGAGATTACAGATATTAAAGAGACGATACTGAGATACGATTCAATATGTCTAAGCTTAACATTGCATTGCTTTTCTGTGGTAAGTTCCTCTAATCTAACGATCTAAATTAGCATTAGATATGGGTTTTAATAAAAAATTCACTTTTGATCCTTTTTTAGTTCTTCTAGTAACTGTTGTGAACCCCACACAGGCTGTTGATCAAAAAACCGATGAAAGCCTACTTAAGGAATTCCTCGATGCATTTGTCAATCATGTGCATACCATACGCTGTCTAGCTAATAGTTGTGATCCCCTGGCCATCAATAAGGTCTTCGATGCCACGAACCTAGAGGAGGATATCCTGAGTAGCCAAAGGGACAATGTCGAGACCGATGAATTTAAGACTCTTAAGTTGTCCAAAGCCATTGAATTTGCCACAATGAACATGTTGATGATGGAGCCCAAATGCAACGATCCCACTTTTGTTTGTCCTTATAGAGTATTTAACGAAATTCCACAATCCATCGTTGACTATACAACTAAATTGGAGACTATGATCGAAAACACCAAATGCATTCCCCCCAACCGTGTTCAGGAAGCCATCGATATTCTGGGTAAATGTATTACATATGCCGAGCAATTTACAGATCATAAGGCTGACTACCTGAAGAGAGTAATCCCACCAATTGAGTATAGCATTATCGAATTTGGTAAATTGTGTGCACAAGCTTGAATAAGCTAAGGCATTTTTTTTTTTAAATTAGAAATTATGTTATAAAAATATGTAATATACCAAGAATAATGTTATTTACATTAAAACCAGTTAAGCTATTGTCCCGCTGCTGACCGTAGGGTTCTCAGGGTTAGTGCAAAAAGTGTGTTACTTCTTAAATAAAAAAAAAATGTTACTTCTTAAATAAAAATAAAGTCAGAACCACGAGAGGAATCGTACATTCATTGAAACATGTAAAACCATGCTAAGTTTGACTGGCCGAATCTTAGGAACCCACCACCATCGTTTCTTCTTAATATTTACACAAGCTCCCAACCGACACGGGATAACTACGAGCACCACACAGGCTGCCTGATATAGGTAATATAGATATTGAGAAGATCGGAAGAGGTGAAATATTTCTTGCACCGCTTAAGAAAGCCCAAACACATTGAATGCTTCTTTCGACACTTCGAAAACATGTTTTGACCAACGAACATCATATTGTATCTTCATGCCCAGAACATCAAGAGCATCTGACTGCTCAATATCTATACCTTCGATAAATATCGACGATTGTTACTTACTTTACTTTAATTGGCTACGACAGAATATTTGTTCCACTAGCCGAACGTAGAATAGCGTTCCAAGCGCCTCGATCTTCTGCGCTCATTCTAAAATCTCGGCGATTGTTGTGGTTCAGGGAATCGCTTGTGAGACAAGAAACAGTACTGCATCTTCTGTGCTTTGAAGTCTACTCTGTTCATTCTATACCACTCGTAAATGGCCAACAAATCCTGGGAGAGCGTCTCATCCATGCTCATCATCAATCAATGCGCCAACTATCCACAATTTCTTGAGGACTGGGCCTATGGTCGAATGAATATGAATGACACCGAGTACTTTCATCTACAGCAACATGTATAGTGTGATATCTGAGGAAGATCGATATAAATCGAACGAAGTTAGTACTGACACCAAAAGCGACATGCTTTGATAAAAGTGCACCCTGCCAGACCCTATTAAATGCCTTGGAGCTATCCAGAGCCACGACCTTACTCTCACCGAAATGGTGGATAGAGCGATTCCATCGTTTCGACAAAATGCCATTAGGTCTCACGTAGAGTGATTTCTGCAGAACCCATACTGTCTATCGCTAAGAAGGCAATTGGACTCTAAGTATCTGACAAGATAATGGTTAACAATACGCTCCATAACCTTGGAGAGCGCGGGGAGCATATCGCAATCGGCCTTCTTGATCCTCTAGAGGGCGCAATTCTTATCCAATTTGACTGAAAAATTTCATTTGGTGTTTTGTTTTGATTTTCCACCAGTGTCCTATCAGGCCCAATGGCCTGATAAATTAGCCATATAAACCGATATCGGATATTAACTTCTTGAGCCTCTAGAGGGTGCAATTCTTGCATTTGGTATTCTGTTTTCACATTGGCAGTTTTTATCTGATTTTGAAATGACATGTTTTTTTTTCGATTTTTAACAACTGTGTCAAGTATGGTTCAAGTCGGTTCACAACCTCATACGGCTTCCATATAAACCGATCATGAATCTTGACTTCCTGAGCCATTAGAGGGCGCAATTCTTATCCAAAGTGACTGCAATTTACCATGAAGCGTTTTGTTTTCATTTCCAACAACTGTGCTAAGAATGGTCGAAATCAAGTCATAACCTCATATAGCGGCCTTATCAACCGATCTCGAATCTTGACTTCTTTAGCCTCTAGAGGGCGCAATTCTTATCCTATTTGAATAAAAATGTGCTTTTGGTGTTTTGTTATGACTTTCACTACTATGCTTAGAATGGTCGAAATCAAGTCATAACCTCATATATCAACCGATCTCGAATCTTGACTTCTTGAGCCTCTAGAGGGCGCAATTCTTGCATTTGGTGTTCTGTTTTCACATTGGTGTTTTCTTTTGACTTCAACCGGGCTCATAGCTCAATGAAGCTGCCAAAGAAACCGAAATCGGAACTTGACTTCTTGAGGCTTTAGAGAGCGCAATTCTTATCTGATTTTGACATGAGATGTTTTTTTTAGATTTTTTAAAGCCGGTCCATGTATGGTCCAAATCGGTTTATAGCCTGATAGAGCTGCCATATAAACCCACCGTCCGATTCGACTTCTTGGGCCTCTAGGGAGCGCTTTTAGAAGTCATACCAGCGAAATCGAGTTGTAGTTGCACTTTCTAGAAGCTAAAGTATTCAAATATGAAGATCGGTTTATATGACAGAAATATAAGATTATCAACCCATCAATCGGCCATGGTTGTTGAAAGTCATAATAAAACACTGCATTCAAAACTTCAGCCAAAACTTATAGATATTGCGCCCTCTAGAGACTCAACAGGTGAGATGGGAGGATCGGTTTATATGAGAGCTATATTAAGACATGGACCGATATGGCCCATAAACAGACCCAACCGACCAGCACTAATAGAAAGTATTTGTGCAAAATTTGTGTGATTTCAACTGACAGATAGACGGACGGACAGACCGACGGAAAGACGAATTAAGAATATAAATACCTTGCTGGCTCTCAGATCAATATTTCGAAGTTACAAAAGGAATGACGATGTTAGCAATACCCTATGGTGGAGGGTATAAAAATGAGAATTTAAAACATTTTCATTTTGTTGGACAAGAGCGGGGTTTGAGATTGGAATCAGCTCTGCTACGGGTTCAAAAATTTCGCTCCCGCTCCACTCCGGCGAAAAAGGCCTGCTTAGCTCTGCTCCGAATCCATGGCTAGAATACGTGCCGACTGGTTGGCCTCAGATTAAAGTGTCTTTATCCCGAAGGCAGAGGAACCGGTCTATTCTCTGGCAGTCCTTGTCATAAAGACCCTGAAGAGATTATTTGCATTGTATATTAGGGACCGGCTCGATCCTTCACTGGTATGAAGCCATAAGAATGTTTAAGAACATCAGCCACTTTGGTCTCTAACAGCCAAACCAAGTATGGACCCAATCAGTGTAGTGTTCTGATATGACTTCCAACAGCTGTTCCAAATACGGGTCAAATCGGTCTATATCGTGATATAGCACCCATATGAACCGATCTCCCGATTTGACCTCTTGAGCACCTGGAAGCCGCAAGTTTTGTCCCATTTGGCTAAAGTTTTGCATATAGTGTTCTGTTATGACTTTCAACAACTGCGCCAAGAACAGTCCAAATCGGTTTATAACCTCATATAGCTCCCATATAAACCGATCTCCCGATTTGATTTCTTGAGCCCCTGGATGCCACAATTTTTGTCCGATTTGCATGAAATTTTGCACGTAGTGTTATGTAGGGTTCAAATCGGGTAATAACCTTATATAGCTCCCATATAAACCGATCTCTCGATTTCACGTCTGGATCCCCTGGAAGCCTCAATTTTTGTCCGATTTGGCTAAAATTTTACACGTGGTGTTCTGTTAGACTTTCCAACAACTGTGCCAGGAACGGTCCATATCAGTCCTTAACCTGATGTATCTCCCACATAAACTGATATCTCGATTATCCTTATTCGGTTCCTAGAAGCTTTAATTTTTGCCTGGTTTAGCAGGAATTTGGTACATAGAGTAAAATTATGTCTTTCAACTTATTTTACTTTGAGTCAGATGTACGCAGAATCCATGGTGGTTTGTTTCAAAGATTCGGCCCAGCCGAACTAAGCACGTTTTTACTTGATTGGTTCTTTGATTGAGCGATCATTGCTTTGTGAAGAGCATTTACTTTGTTGAGCAGCTAGGTCGAGTCCGAATGGTAAACTCGGAAAGCGAACATTTTTAAAATTCCGCCTTTGGTAGAATAACCAAAACCATTACACACAGAAAAATTAATCTACGGATATCAGCAATCACTGCCTGGAAACTTTAAATTAAAAATGTTAACTTTTGAAAAAACCATTCAAAATTTTTAACTTCCTAACAACCAGTGAGGCGTGTGCTATACATTAATGATAAATTTGGCTATTTTAGGCAAAACTAGTTTTTCAACCTATAAGAATTAGAGGACAGCCGAAAATATTTTCTGCTTTAGCAACAAAATACTGCTGTCCAATTTCTAGCATACATTTTGCTGTTACAGCAAAAATGTTTGCAGTTTTGACTAGAAAACTTCTCTGAGTGTAGATTAACAGACAAATTATTTTTTTGCGTATATAGTTGCGTTGCCGGGAGATAAACCCATGAATTAACAAGTAAAAGTGTGCTCCATGGATCGCATTTGTCGAGTTCTTTTCCCGGCATCTCTTCTTAGGCAAAAAAAAGGATATAAGAAAAGATTTGCTCTGCTATTAGAGCGATATAAAGATATGGTCCGGTTTGAACCACAATTAAATTATATGTTGGAGACCTGTGTAAAATGTCAGCTAATTGGAATAAGAATTGCGCCCTTTGGGGGCTCAAGAAGTAAAATAGAGAGGTCGATTTATATGGGAGCTGTATCGGGTTATAGACCGATTCATACCATAATAAACACGTATGTTAATGGTCATGAGAGGATCCGACGTACAAAATTTCAGGCAAATCGCTTAATTATTGCGACCTCTAGAGGCTCAAGAAGTCAAGATCGTAGATCGGTTCATATGACAGCTATATCGGGTTATTAACCGATTTGAACCCTATTTGGCACAGTTGTTGAAAGTCATAATAAAGGGTGATTTTTTTGAGGTTAGGATTTTCATGCATTAGTATTTGACAGATCACGTGGGATTTCAGACATGGTGTCAAAGAGAAAGATGCTCAGTATGCTTTGACATTTCATCATGAATAGACTTACTAACGAGCAACGCTTGCAAATCATTGAATTTTATTACCAAAATCAGTGTTCGGTTCGAAATGTGTTCATTCACCGTAACGTTGCGTCCAACAGCATCTTTGAAAAAATACGGTCCAATGATTCCACCAGCGTACAAACCACACCAAACAGTGCATTTTTCGGGATGCATGGGCAGTTCTTGAACGGCTTCTGGTTGCTCTTCACTCCAAATGCGGCAATTTTGCTTATTTACGTAGCCATTCAACCAGAAATGAGCCTCATCGCTGAACAAAATTTGTCAAAATTTGAACACATTTCGAACCGAACACTGATTTTGGTAATAAAATTCAATGATTTGCAAGCGTTGCTCGTTAGTAAGTCTATTCATGATGAAATGTCAAAGCATACTGAGCATCTTTCTCTTTGACACCATGTCTGAAATCCCACGTGATCTGTCAAATACTAATGCATGAAAATCCTAACCTCAAAAAAATCACCCTTTAAAATACGTCATGCAAAATTTCAGCCAAATCGGATAGGAATTGCGTCCTCTAGAAGCTCGTGAAGTCAAGTCCCCAGATCGGTTTATATGACAGCTATATCAGGTTATTGACCGATTTGAACCTAACTTAGCACAGCTATTAGATATCATAAGAAAATACTTTGTGCAAAATTTTATTTAAATCGGATAAGAGTTGCGCCCTCTAGTGGCTCAAGAAGTCAAAATTCAGGATCGGTTTATATGGTAGCTGTATCAGTTTATTGACCCATTTGAACCATAGTCGGATAAGAATTGCGTCCTCTAGAGGTTCAAGAAGTCAAGACCCAAGATCGGTTTATATGGCAGCTATATCAAAATATGGACCGATATGGCCAATTTACAATCCCAACCGACCTACACTTATAAGAGTATTTGTGCAAAATTTCAAGCGGCTAGCTTTACTCCTTCTGAAGTGAGCGTGCTTTCGTCAGACAGACGGACCGACGGACATGGCTAGATCGACATAAAATGTCACGACGATCAAGAATATATATACTTTATGGGGTCTTAGACGAATATTTCGAGTAGTTACAAACAAAATGACGAAATTAGTATACCCCCATCCTATGGTGGAGGGTATAAAATTTAGTATAAAGTTGGAAATTTTTGTCAGTTTCAGTCTTTGGAAGATTAGCTATTAAGTAAACTGTAAAAAATAACAATTGAATACAGAAATGGAAATTGAATTTTTCATATAGTCGGCGTTGACAAATTTTTTCACAGCTTGTGACTCTGTAATTGCATTCTTTCTTCTGTCAGTTATTAGCTGTTACCTTTAGCTTGCTTTAGAAAAAAAGTGTAAAAAAAGTATATTTGATTAAAGTTCATTCTAAGTTTTATTAAAAATGCATTTACTTTCTTTTAAAAAATCCGCAATTACTTTTTGGGCAACCCAATATTTACAAGGGCTGCGATATAAGCTTCTGGCCTAGACAGCAACAAAGTGTTTCCAGGTCCAAACTGATATTTCCATTGGAAAGTTTAACATTTTCGAGCATAATCGTACCCATAAACCCAATTGTTCTCGTATATCCACGGCAACATGACTGAAGTTGGGTTGCTATACATAATCAACCTATGTTTTATTTGTTTTATAAAAAAAACATAATGTGAGCAGAAATGTTTGATTAGCATGTCAATATCAATTGTTTTTCAAAATTGCAAATATGAGCCTTGTTTTAGTTTACAAAAATATCGAACAGTTGGGCAAACAATAAAAAGATTATATGGAAATATATAAAAACAAGAGAAAAACAATATAGGTTGAAAATATCCCAAAATATTTCAACCACATAATGGGTTCTGAACACAAACAATTTTAAGAATGCGAAGTGTTTAAAGTTCAATTTATAGCAGTACACAACTGTTAAATATATCTCATTTCAATACACATACGTCATATCAAGCAAAACATCTATAATGTCAAACTAATATTTGTCTTTTTCATAACCACCACCGAAGAACGAGGAGGAATATTCATTTTGTTATTTCATTTGCAGCACATCGAGATATCCATTTCCAACCCTATAAAGTATATATATACTTGATCATTGTAAAAAATCTAAGAAGATGCATTCATGTTCGTTTGTTTGTCTGTTGAAACCACGCTACAGTGCATTAAGTTCGACCGCGCCGAACTTTTGATACCACTCACCATTATAGATATTATGCTATTTTATTATACCTCTACTATTTATATCGAAATACAGGGCAATGTTAATCATATCTGGTTCAGATGCCGTGAAGCTGTATACAGGTAACAGTTCCATATTTCAACAAAAACTGGTACAAAATGCAGCTTTTATGGGCTCAAAACCCTAAATTGCCAGTTCGGTCTACGCCAACCATATCTTATTATGGTCCAATCTGAATCATAAATGAGTTGGATGTCGGGAGTCTTAAAGCAGCTAACTGTTTCAGATTTCGGCTAATACAATCACAAAATAATTGCGCCTTGTATGCTCTTTAGACCCTAAAGCTCCCTCTAAAAGCTGGCGACATTTGTGAGGAACTATGCCATTTAAAAACAAGTAAAAGCCTTCTAAGTTCGGACGGGCCGAATCTTATATACCTTCCACCATAGATCGCATTTTTCGAGTTCTTTTCGCGGTATCGCTTTTTAGGCCAACTAGGGATAAAGGAAAATAATTGTTATGCTATTGGAGCTATATCAAGTTATGGTCCGATTCGGAATTGAATGTTGGAGACCATTGTAGACCATTGTAGAAGTTAAATTTCAGCCACTTCGAATAAGAATTGCGTCCTTTAGGGGCTCAAGAAGTAAAATAGGGAGATCGGTTTATATGGGAACTGTATTAAGCTATAGACTGATTCAGACTTTATTTGACACGTATGTTGAAGGTAATGGAAACCCCTGTACAAAATTTCAGCCAAATCGGATAATAATTGCGCCCTCTAGAGGCTCACGAATCAAGACCCATATTTGGGTCTTCAAAAACCATATTTGGCACAGTTGTTGGAAGCTATGATAAAACACATCATGCTCAGCCAAATCGGATAAGAATTGCGCCCTCTAGTGGCTCAAGAAGTCAACATTCAATATCGGTTTATATGCCAGCTATATCAGGTTATGCATCGATTTCACCCATACTTGGCACAGTTGTTAGAAATCATAACGAAACACGTCAGGCTAAAGACTGATTCAGACTTTATTTGACACATATGTTGAACATCATGGAAACCGTCGTACAAAATTTCAGCCAAATCGGATAATAATTGCGCCCTCTAGAGGCTCACGAATCAAGACCCCAGATCGGTTTATATGGCAGTTTTATCAAGTTATTGACCGATTTTAACCATATTTGGCACAGATGTTGGAAGTCATGACAAAACACATCATGCTCAACCAAATCGGATAAGAATTGCGCCCTCTTGTGGCATAAGAAGTCAAGATTCAAGATCGGTTTATATGACAGCTATATTAGGTTATGCTTCGACTTCACCCATACTCGGCACAGTTGTTAGAAATCATAACGAAACACGTCATGCATAATTTCGGCCAAACCGGGTAACAATTGCGCCCTCTAGAGGCTCAAGAAGTCAACACCCCAGATCGGCTATATGTCAGGTTATGAACCGATTTGAACCATACATAGCACAGTAGTGGGAAGTCATAACGAAACACGTCATGCAAAATTTCAGCCAAATCGAATAGATTAGGTTAGGTTAGGTTTAAGTGGCAGTCTACCATCAGACTCACGTTTTCATCATTTGTGGTACCACAGGAAGGAAGATGCCTTCTAGTTCCTACCGTTGAACCATCCAGATCGATTTAAAAAGCCCAAAAACTTGCGAATGTTCACATCCGCTAAATCAGAGAGGTTCTCAAAGAAATGAGAACCTAAAGTGGAACTCCTTCTAACTGCTTGTGTGGGACACACATACAAAAGGTGTTCTATAGTCTTTCTTCCTCGAAGTCTCTACATCTTCTCCAAAAGTCGTTGCTGGCAACCTTCAGTCTGACAGCATGTTTTCCGTTCAGACAGTGACCTCTCATGACAGACACAATGGCTGAGACGTCTGTTCTAGCCAATGACAGCATGAACAAGAATAAGAATTGCGAACTGTAGTGGCTTAAAAAGTCGAGCCCAAGATGGCTTTACATGGCAGCTATATCGAAACAAGGACAGATATGGCCCATTTACAATCCCAACTGACCTACACTTATAGATTTGTGCAAAATTTCAAGCGGCTTGCTTTACTCCTTCGAAAGTTAGCGTGCTTTCGACAGACAGACGGACTGACATAGCTAGATGGACTTAAAATGGTACGACGATCACAAATATATGAACTTTATGGGGTCTTAGACGAATATTTCAAGGAGTTACAACCAGAATCACGTAATTAGTATACCCCCATCCTATGGTGGAGGGTATAAAAATGGTATGGCAGCCATGTAGGAACTTCTTCCAAAGGTGGTGTCGCACTGTTGCATGCCATTGGGACTCGGCTATAAAAAGGAGGCCCTTGATCGTTGAGCTTAAGCTTGAACGGGACAGTAATCATTTGAGTGTGAGAAGTTGGCCCTGTTCCTCAATAGAATGTTTATGGGCAAATTTGCGTTTGAAGATTCTAAAGCTTAAGATCAGTCAGTTTGGCAGCTATTCTAAATATATCTTAAGCTGGACTACATTCGGAAAATTCACCGAAATCACCTAAGAATCAAAACCGACAGATCGGTCTACACAGAAACTATATTCAAATATCTTCTGATCTGAACCATGTTTGGTTCGGTTATCGACGGCCTTATTAAAACTCGCTATTCCAAATTTCAGCAAAATCGGGTTATAAATGCGCCTGTTACGGGATTAAGACCCTAAATCGGCATATCGGTATATATGACAGTTTTATGTAAATATGGCCCGATATATACAATATTCGCTTCCCTTAGGTTCCCAACTCACTGAATTATATTTCGCCGAAATCGGAAAACAAGCGACTTTTAATGGCTTTGGACCAGCTATATCCAGATATAATCCCATTTGGCCCATTCAAGAACTTAACTTGTGTATAGAACAAATACGAAATCTATGACCCCATAAAGTGTATATTCTTGATCGTCTTGAAGTTCTGAGTCGAACTAGCCATTTCCGTCCGTCTGTCGAAAACACGATAGCGGTCAAATATTGATGTAGGTTGTTGGGGATTCGACCATATCGGTTAAGATTTAGATATATCTCCCATATAAACAGATCTCCCGATTTGACTTCTTGAGCCCCTGGAAGCCTCAATTTCTGTTCGATTTGGCTGAAAATCGAACATACATTCTGTAATGATTTCCATCAAATGTGCTAAGTTCAGTCCAAATCGGTCTATAACCTGATATAGCTTCCAGATAAACCGATCTCCCGATTTGTCTTCTTGAACCCTTACAAGCAACAATTTTTGTCCAATTTGGCTGACATTTTTCCTGTGGTGTTCTGTTAAGACTTCCAACAACTGTGCCCAGTACGGTCGGAATCGGTCTATAACTTGATATAAATCCCATATAAAACGATCTCCCGGTTTTATTTCTTAAGCCCTTACAAGCCGCAATTTTTGCCCGACTTGGCTGAAATTTTGGGGGTGGTGTTCCTTTATGACTTCCACTGATAGTTTCTGTGTTGTTTTATGGTTTCGAAGCATTGGTACTTGTGAAAGCAGGCGATGAAGTACTTGTAGTGTACTGCCTCGAAAGATGTACCGTCATGTTGTCAGAATGAATGACTTATCTCTAGCGAAGAAGTCTTTTGAAGGCGATCAGTATGTCGTACATACAAACCGGACCCGCTTACGCTAGTGCACCAAAAGAGCGCGGGTTTCAGCACAATTTTTTTTTTTCATATGAATTTTTCACGCGTTTACTAAAGGTAGCGCTGAATTCAGCGCAAGTAAAAATTGCAAACTGTAAACGTAAATGTAAATGCTTGCAAATTTTTAACATTTTTACCTGCAATATTTCTCAGTATTCCGATTAATGATGGCTAGATACCATCAATTCCCAAAAAAATTTCATAAACAATAGGATTAGGACTTTTTTTTAATGCAATTGCTTTTTTCAGTGTGGGTTCTATTATTGAATAAAAGTTGTTGACGTTCGTATTTGTTTAGTTTCACAAATTTCTATTGTTTTCATAAAAAGTAAATGTTAGCAGAGCTTTTTATATAAAATCAGTTGTGTACACAATGAAATGATTTAAATTTTTACTATAAAAGCCAAACTTGAAATCTAGAGATTACAGATATTAAAGAGACGATACTGAGATACGATTCAATATGTCTAAGCTTAACATTGCATTGTTTTTCTGTGGTAAGTTCCTCTAATCTAACGATCTAAATTAGCATTAGATATGGGTTTTAATAAAAAATTCACTTTTGATCCTTTTTTAGTTCTTCTAGTAACTGTTGTGAACCCCACACAGGCTGTTGATCAAAAAACCGATGAAAGCCTACTTAAGGAATTCCTCGATGCATTTGTCAATCATGTGCATACCATACGCTGTCTAGCTAATAGTTGTGATCCCCTGGCCATCAATAAGGTCTTCGATGCCACGAACCTAGAGGAGGATATCCTGAGTAGCCAAAGGGACAATGTCGAGACCGATGAATTTAAGACTCTTAAGTTGTCCAAAGCCATTGAATTTGCCACAATGAACATGTTGATGATGGAGCCCAAATGCAACGATCCCACTTTTGTTTGTCCTTATAGAGTATTTAACGAAATTCCACAATCCATCGTTGACTATACAACTAAATTGGAGACTATGATCGAAAACACCAAATGCATTCCCCCCAACCGTGTTCAGGAAGCCATCGATATTCTGGGTAAATGTATTACATATGCCGAGCAATTTACAGATCATAAGGCTGACTACCTGAAGAGAGTAATCCCACCAATTGAGTATAGCATTATCGAATTTGGTAAATTGTGTGCACAAGCTTGAATAAGCTAAGGCATTTTTTTTTTTTTAATTAGAAATGTTATGTTATAAAAATATGTAATATACCAAGAATAATGTTATTTACATTAAAACCAGTTAAGCTATTGTCCCGCTGCTGACCGTAGGGTTCTCAGGGTTAGTGCAAAAAGTGTGTTACTTCTTAAATAAAAAAAAATGTTACTTCTTAAATAAAAATAAAGTCAGAACCACGAGAGGAATCGTACATTCATTGAAACATGTAAAACCATGCTAAGTTTGACTGGCCGAATCTTAGGAACCCACCACCATCGTTTCTTCTTAATATTTACACAAGCTCCCAACCGACACGGGATAACTACGAGCACCACACAGGCTGGAACTTTAAGCTCTGACTTGTGTGGTGTCCATCGTTATAACGGGATGCTTAGCAAAAAAGCTACCAGGCGCGTCCACAGGTTGCGGATAGTGGAAAGCTTCATTTTTATGCAGAGTAGCTGCAAATGCGGCCGCGGGCAGTCTGTGTTTTCAAAGGGGAGTGTCTCAGTGAGAGTTCAGTTGGCACTGGCTCTTAATTTAATACCGAGTACCAATGATACTCGAGATGACAAGGTGAATTATTGGTGGCTTCAAATAACCAATGACCGATATCAGTGTCTGTTCCGAGGTTAGGGGCGGCTGGAGGCGAGCGTCGGATCGAGGAAGCGGCTCGCCACAACGAGGGATACATGTGCGACCCCACAAAACCCCATGCGGTTGGGGCGCTGGGCCAGTAACTCGGCCCCGAAAAATTATAGTAATCACTCTTAGAAACAAAGGAATATTAAAATCAGACCCCCGCTTAACGTTGACGACCCAGCCGATACGAAAAAAGGAACATGATTTGCGGATCTGCAATTGGAATGTCTGCACTCTCTATAGAGAAGGTGCAGCTTACGCGCTGGCGGATGTATTGGAGAAGTACAAGGCAGATATTACCGCCTTACAGAAAGTGCGAAGGATCGGGAATGGCGTCATAGCAACACCGAACGGTGACGATGGCTGTCGATTTGTGGTCATGCGGAGACTGAAACACCTTGTCTCAAGCTTTACTCTGGTAAATAAGTGGCTAGCCATAATCCACATAAAAGCCAAAATTTTCAACTTCAGGGCTATTTGTACCCATGCCCCGAGAGCCTAGAGAGAGAATTTGTCCGCTGCCCCGCCCATGATAGTAAAATCGTTCAGAGCGATTTTAATGCATATATAAGGATGGAAGACATCTTTAGTTCAACAATCGGAAGGTTTAGCCTCCACGAGATAAAGTCCTATAATGGGTTCAGGCTAAATATTCAAAAAGCCACATGGCTGTCACCTTCAAAATAGGAGGAACATTGTGATTGATGGAAGGCATTCATCCAGCGTGTTAGATATACGATCTAACCGTGAAGCGAATATAGATTCGGATCATTACCTTGTTGCAGCAAAGGTTCGCACCCATTTGAGCATGGCGAGGAAAGTACGATCTGATACTGCACGGAAGCTGGAGATTGAAAAGCTGCAAACACAACAGATGACAATGGCATACTCCACTCGACCGACCCAACAGTTTAATAAAGGCACTCCTTGTTCCGAAGATATAATGGTGCAGTGGGAAACCATTGTCATCTTCATGGAAAATACCGCGAAATACGTACTTGGGTACTAAAAGCCTCCCCCAAGAAAACCATGGTACGACCAATGGTGTCGAGATGCTACTGAACCCAAGAATGTGGCATATAGAGCAACCCTGCAATCAGTAGCAACGCGCTAAATAATGGAGAGGTATCGGGAGAAAGGGAGAGAGGAGAAACGTCTATTCCGCAGAAAGAAAAAGAAAATGGAAGAAGAGAGTGTGAGCGAATAAAGGTGTACATCAACCAGAATGAAGTCCGGATGGCCAGATTTCCTATTTTTTGTCTCCTTTTTTCCTTTTTTGTCTCCTCCTACTGAGACCAAAAAGGAAATCTGACAACTGGTGCAGATAGTGTGCTGTGGATATGGAAAGAACATTTTACCAAGCTGCAAGTGTCCGGCGATGGTGGCGAAGAGAATACCGCAGAACCAATCCTTGATGATGGCATTGAATGTTTACCTCCTAGTTAGAATGAGGTTTAAGTAGCTGTGACCTGACTGAAGAACAACAAGGCAGCAGGAGGCGACGGGTTACCCGCTGAACTATTCAAGAACGGAGGCGACATGCTGATAAGGCGTATGCATAAGCTTGTCTGCACAATCTGACTAGCAGAACGCATAACCGATGATTGCAACCTTAGCATACCATGGCCCGTACACAAGAAATGAGACAAGACGGAATGTGCCGACTACAGAGGAATAAGCCTCCACCTCATCGAATATAAGATACTCTCGAGCGTACTGTGTGAAAGATTAAAACCTAAAGTCAATGAGATAATTGGGCCCTATCAATGCGGTTTTAGACCTGGTAAATCCACCCTAGACCAGATATTCACACTGCGCCAAACCCTCGAAATTACCCTAGAAGGACAAATCAACACCTACCATCTCTTTGTTGACTACAAAGCCGCTTTCGATACCCCTATACAAAATTAATAAGACTGCAGGATGACACTTGGTGATACACGTTCCTCAGTAAGAATAGAAAAAAAAGAATCTCTCCGGACCATTCAATACCAAACGAGGTTTTAGGCAAGGAGACAGCTTATCATGAAATCCCTTTAACATCCTGCTGGAGAAGATTATACAAAATGCAGATGTGAATAGATATGGCACACTACTCACAAGAAAACATATGCTACTCGCCTATGCCAACGACATCGATGTCATCAATCCCATGGCAGCCGGTTGTATGTACCGGATTGACCCGATGAGTTCCTTCATCGGCAAGAGCTGTCGCCTCAGTGTACCACACACTGCTACTACAACAACAACAACATCGATATCATAGGTCAGTCACTGGAAGTAGTAACCGCAGCCTTTGAAAAATCTAAAAAAATGGGCCTGGCAGTAAATGGACATAAGACGAAATGGATGGTGTCAACTCCCAAAACGCCTTGTACAACCGAGCAGATAAAGAAAATGGAGAAAGTTGGGAATCACAACTTTGCGATAGTCAGTAACTTTATCTACCGCAGCACCGCCGTAGGGCCACTGTGTAAAAATTCAGCGAAATTCGAGTTATAAACGAGCATTTATTGACCCAAGAACTAAAATCGGGAGATCGGTATATATGTCAGCTATATTCAAATAAAGCCTAATGTTGACCATACTCGAGACGAATATCGAAGGGCCTAACAGAACTCATTGTGCTAAATTTCAGCGAAATCGGGTAGTAAATTCATATTTTATGGGCCTAAAACCTTAAATCGGATGATTAGTGTATATGGCAGCTACATCCCAATCTGGACCGTATTGAACACGAATGTCGGGGAGACTTACACAAGTCGTTATACCAAATCTAAGCGAACTCGGACAATAAATGCGCTTTTGATCGGCCCAAAACCTTAAATCTAGAGATTGGCCTATATGTACAGCTATATCCAAATCTGGACCGATCTGACCAAATAAACCAAGGATGTCGAGGAGCTATTATCGGTCCAAGACCTTAAATCGAGTGATAGGTCTATATGGCAGTTATATCGAAATATAGACCGATCTTGACCATACACGGTACGGATGTCGAAGGGCCTAACGCAACCTATTCTGGCCAATTTCAGTAAAATATGTTAATACAATCACCTTTTATGGGAATTACACCTTAAATCGAGAGATAGTGGTATATGGCAGCCTTTTCCAAATCTGGAGCGATCTCAATACCCTAAATCGAAAGACCTTAGATCGAGAGATAGTGGTATATGGCAGCCTTTTCCAAATCTGGAGCGATCTCGGCCGTATGTAACAGGGATGTCGAGGAGCCTAACACAACTCGCTGTACCAAATTTCTGCGAAATCAGACAATAACTGCGTCTTTTAACGGCCCAAGACCTTAAATCTAGAGATTGGTCTATATGGCAGCTATATCCAAATCTGGACCGATCTTGGTCAAATTAAACAAGGAAGTCGAGAGGCTTGACGAAACTCGTTATGCCTAATTTTAGCCAAATCGGTTAATAAATTCACATTTTATTGCCCTGAAACCTTAAATCGGGAGATTGGTGTATATGGCAGCTGTATATCTAAATCTGGACCGATATGGGCCGTATTAAACAGGGATGTCAAGGAACCTTATACAACTCGCTATACCAAATTTCTGCGAAATCGGGCAATAAATTCGTTTTTTATGGACTCAAGGCCCTAAATCGAGAGACCGATCTATTTGGCAGCTATTATAAATCTGAACCGATGTGGGCAATATTGAACAGGGATGTTGTGACCTAACACAACTGACTGTCCCAAATATCAACTTAGGGGAGTGACATGGAAAACAATTAAGGATTTTGAAAGTAGCATGGAATTCCTAACTTAGATTTGCTTTTTCGAGGTTACTTTTTAATTTTTAGAGCGCACAACAAGCCGATTATTGGCTTAGGTGTATGTCCATAGTGGCATGGGGCGAGTTAATAACTGCACCCTCTTTCCAACCTAACCTAAGCCTAAGACCTTAAATCGGCGGATCAGTATAAATGGGGGCTATATCAAGATACAGTCTTCGAACTTAACCTGTCTATGGACAAAAAACGAATCTGAGGAAAGTTTCAGCTCAATATCTCCGTTTTTGAAGACAGTGGCGTGATTTCAACAGACAGACGGACGGAAATGGCTAGATCGTCTTAGATTTTTACAACGATCTAGACTTTATAGGGTTGGAAATGGATATCTCGATGTGCTGCAAATGGAATAACAAAATGAATATACCTCCGTCCGTTGGTTACACCTCGTGTCAGCCATCCTATACCTTACACAGCCCAGGGGAACTGAAATATGTGAGTATTTCTCTAGCTGCATATACACTTGTTCTTCAAGATAAGACCCGAAGTACAACACATGATAGATGGTTACGAAAGGCAACTGTGAAGACACCATGTGGCCCAATCTAAACCCAAAGAGGTCTAAACAGATGACTGTCTAGGCTGAAGGCTGCAAGTAACGATTTCTGCACCAGCTGTGAGCACGTGGGGGAAAAGGAAAATACAGAACATCTACTTTGTGTTGCAGTGGGAAGCAGAAGAAACTTGAACAACTCGATTGGCAACAGTAGAATATGTTGACACTTTTTTCACCATAGCTAGAAATCTTGAACAGCAAAACTTTGCACTAGACAGTTGAGTAAACTCTTAAAATAAGACAATGCAATTTAACAAAAATATAAATTCGGCTAAAAGTTTCTATAAAAAGACTATGTTTCATCATTACTCACCATTAATCCAAAATTAGACATTTATAAATAAATGTTTGTAGATATTTACCTGCAAAGAAAAGAATATCTGTTATTGGATAAATGACGAGTGAAAAGACATAAATGAATGTTTTTGTTTTCATAGATATAAGACAACACTGTTCTTAAAAATTAGATATTATCCAAACTTGCTGATATTTTAACTATGATTAATATGAGGCCCAAATAAATCCTTCGAAGATTCTGAGAGAGATCTGACATTTCATGTTCCAATCATACATCGTATTCGGAATCCGTAGGTTGTCTTCGGGGGGTTGTCGGTTCCATTGTTTCTTGTTGGTGTTTCTGTTATCGAGATTTTTAGATGGATGGCGGATTGGCCATCCTGCCAGCGATCCTCTAGACGGGGCTTTCTGGATGGTAAATCTTCTGAAAACATGCGAGCGCGACATTTTGCCAATTTTTTTGGCTCATCCGCTACCGACCCTATTGCATGGACCTGTATATATTGTTTCTGCGGTACCCATCATATCTGATGAGCTTTCCCCTATCCACCACCAGGAGAGACATCCGTTGGGAGTAGTAGCACGGAAACTCCGCACGGTTTGGAAAAGGTTTCAAATTGGATAACTGTGACAGCACTTGAGTTCGAGTACGAAGCTCCAGTGCCAGCGTCGTAGTGTTGGATTGACTGAACTCTGACTGGTATTGCCATTTGATTGTTCACGCTAGACGGTAGCTCAATGCTAGAGGGGAGAACAAGTCTTTGCTACATTGAGGACCTCGAGACCGAGTTTGACTTCCGGCTGCTTGACCATTACACGATTTTAAAGGCAGAAATCAGGATGGTTACGTAACGCGTGAGATAGTACAGAGTCAACATGAGCACGTTGAGTGTGAACTTCTTTACGGACAATAAGTTGGCCTCAAGGACATTTGCAACCAAGGCAATGAACGATCATGAAGTGCAAGAAGTGAATCAACGCCTTTTATGAGTATGCCGAAATCTGCATAATCTTTGTGCCAGTCCATAACGGAGTAAACGGGAATGCGAGGGAAGATGACTTGGCTGAAAGGGTCACAGAACTGCCATCGATAAACTTGGTTGAAGCAAGGCCACGGAAAGGACGACGAAAGACTTAGTGGATCGTTTTATCCGCATCTCCATAAAACGATGCTAATGCTGAGGGGTTCCAAAAAGATGAACATTATGGCTTTCGGCATTATAGTATACGATATCAATCCCATGGCAGCCAGTTGTACGTATCGGATTGGCCCGATGAAGTTTTCAACACACTGCTACAACAACAGTGTAGGACATGGCAAAAATTACGACGTAGAGTTGGCGCGTCTTCTGTGGTATAGAAAAAAAAAAAAACAAAAACTACAATAGTAAAACAAGTAAAAGCGTGCTAAGTTCGGCCGGGTCGAATATTATATACCCTCCACCATGGATCGCATTTGTCGAGTTCTTTTCCCGGCATCTCTTCTAAGGCAAAACAGGATATAAGAAAAGATTTGCTTTGCTATTAGAGCGATATCAAGATATGCTCCGGTTTGGACCACAATTAAATTATAAGTTGGAGACCTGTGTAAAATGTCAGCCAATTCGAATAAGAATTGCGCTCTTTGTGAGCTCAAAAAGCAAAATAGAGAGATCGAGTCAAGTCCCCAGATCTGTTTATATGACAGCTATATCAGGTTATGAACCGATTTGAACCATACTTTGCACAGTTGTTGGATATCATAACAAAATACTACGTGTCAAAATTCATTCAAATCGGATAATAATTGCGACCTCTAGAGGCTCAAGAAGTCAAGATCCCAGATCGGTTTATATGGCAGCTATATCAGGTTATGAACCGATTTGAACCATATTTGGCACAGTTGTTGGATATCATAACAAAATGCTACGTGCCAAAATTCATTCAAATTGGATAAGAATTGCGCCCTCTAGAGGCTCAAGAAGTCAAGACCCAAGATCGGTTTATATGACAGCTATATAAGGTTATGGACCGATTTGAACCATACTTGGCACAGTTGTTGGATATCGTAACAAAACACGTCGTGCAACATTTTATTCCAATCGGATAAGAATTGCGCACTCTAGAGGCTCAAGAAGTCAAGACCCCAGATCGGTTTATATAGCAGCTATATCAGGTTATGAACCGATTTGAACCATACTTGGCACAGTTGTTGGATATCATAACAAAACACGTCGTGCTAAGTTTCATCCCAATCGGATAAGAATTGCGCACTCTAGAGGCTCAAGAAGTCAAGACCCCAGATCGGTTTATATGGCAGCTATATCAAAACATGGACCGATATGGCCCATTTACAATACCAACCGACCTACACTAATAAGAAGTATTTGTGCAAAATTTCAAGCGGCTAGCTTTACTCCTTCGGAAGTTAGCGTGCTTTCGACAGACAGACGGACGGACGGACAGACGGACGGACATGGCTAGTTCGACATAAAATTTCACGACGATCAAGAATATATATACTTTATGGGGTCTCAGACGAATATTTCGAGTAGTTACAATCAGAATGACGAAATTAGTATACCCCCCATCTTATGGTGGAGGGTATAAAAATGCCGTGTGAGAAATGGTAGAGATATCTCTGTGAAATTTTGAATTGTTAGATCTGAGTGTGCAAGGTTGTCCGTGCGCCTTTTGGCAGGCCGCTAAATTTGATTACCTTGATATTACAAAAATTTGTTGGGGATGTCAAATCTTCACTTGTGATCGAATTTTCAGGTCGAATTTAGATCTGAGGTGTCAATGAGTTCGTGTGCAACGCCTAGGTTGTCCGGGCGCCTTTTGGCGGGGCCCTAAATTTCATCACCTTGGTATTACGAAAATTTATTGGGGATGTCAAATCTTCACTTGTGGTCGTATGTTTTGCTGAATAGTGCTCAAAAATCCTTAAAAAATAGTCCGCTCGAGGTTTACAATATCTTGTCTTGTTTCGGACTTTCGACTTTTAGTTTTTATACCCACCATCATAGAATAGGGGGTATATTCCTTTAGTCATCCAGTTTGTAACACATCGAAATATCCCTTTCCAATCCAACATATTTTTCGTATCGTTGTAAAATTCTAAGAAGATTTAATGATGTCCGTGTGTCTGTCGATCCATGAGTGCGTCAGTTGTTATCACGCTACAGTCGTTAAAAATTGAGATATTGAGTTGAAATTTTGCAGAAACTCGTATTTTTTTCTATACGCAGGTTATGTTCTTGAATGGGCCAAAGCGGACTTTATTTGGATACAGCTGCCATATAGACCGATCTGGCGATTTAGGGTCTTAAACCTATAACAGGGATATTTATGAACCGATTTCGCTGAAACTCAGATCAGTGAGTTTTATTGGGCACACCGATATCCGAACCAAAAATGGTCCTGATCGGAACATATTTAGATATAGCTGCCATACAGATCAATCTGCCGATAAAAGGTCTTAAGCCTATAAGAAGCGCATTTAATACCCGACCATTCGCTGGAATTTGGAACAGTGAGTTGTATCAAGACTCCCAACATATGGTTCAGATCGAACTTTATTTAGACATAGCTGCCATAGAGACCAATATTCAGCTTTAGGGTCTAAAGACCATAAAAGGTGAGCATTCTGCTGAAAACAGTGAGTTTCACTAGAGGCCTCGACATCCGACCCGAATATGGTGTATTTTGGATCATTTTTACATATAGCTGCCATATAGACCAATCTGGCGATTTATGGTGTTAAGCCTATAACAAGCGTATTTATTGCCCGATTTCGCTAAAACTGAGAACAAAGAGTTTTATTAGCACCGCCGATATCCGACCCAAAAGTGGTCCAAATCGGACCATATTTGGAAATAGCTGCCTATTGACCGATCTGCCGATATTGGGTTTTAGGCCTATAACAGGTGCATTTATTACTCGACTTCGCTGAAATTTGAATCGGCGAGTTTTAACAGTGAGAAACAGAACAGAGTCCAGACCGGGCTATATATAGATATAGTTGCAATAGGGACCAATCTTCAGATTTAGAGCCTAAAGACCATAAAAAGCGCATTTATTCTCCGATTTTGTTGAAATTTGAAACAGTGAGCAGCTTTAAGATTCCAGACATCCAACCCAAATATGGTCCGATCTAGACCATTTTTGGTGCAGATATCGGCGGGTCTAATAAAACTCACAATTCTGAATTTCAGCGAACTCGGGTAATAAATACGCCTGTAATGGGCTTAAGATATAGCTGTCATATCGATCGATCATCATAACTAGGGCTTAGTCACTGTACAGTTCAGTATGTTTGGTTGAGGATAGGCCAACAAATAACAGACATGTGTGCATAGTATATATACCCAGAGATAGGGAATTTCTATGATAAAACCTTAGATCATAAAATGAGCACATGTTGGAACACTTATGTAGAAGTAAGCATTTGTATTGTTTATCATTAAGTGTATCGTTTATCAGTAAGTGATTTTCTAATCATTAAGAGTACATGTGTTTCAACTAAGGCAGGTAGCTAGTTCACTATGTAAATATCCTGTGGATGGAAATAGGATCAATGTGTGTTGTATTTGTTGTCCTTAGATATTTAAGATTGTACAGTTTACAGAAGTTTAAGTATGTATTAGGTGTTAAGATAGTTTTTGTAAGAAATAAAGAGTAGTTCTGTTCAAGACACCAATCAACACGGTCGTTTCTCTAATTTCTCGGCTAAACATTTGGTGACCCCAAGTTTTACGAACGCGCGGAAAAAAAAGAAAGTGCTTTTAAATGAAAAATTCTTAAAAAAAAAAAAAAAAAAAATCTTAGTGTTTTGTTTTGGAGCGTGAAAATTTTTTTTTGTGTTGGTACTTAGTGAAAAAAAAGCAAGAGTGATAATAATAAAAAAAAATATTTCAAAGAGAAATATTCAAAAGAAAAAGAAGAAAACATAAGATGAGTGTTAGCGCCAGAATAGAGCGACAGGGTGTTGTAGGGCAAAATATTGCTGGCTTGTACACGAAATTGAGTCAGGCGGGTGCAGGTATAAGAGAATCGGAGTTGGTGGCGATGTGGGCGTGTTTCAAACAGTTAGTCGAAGAGTTTGAGAACACTGATGACGAAATCAGGCCGCCGTCGCATACGATGCAAAATGACGCATACTTCACAGGAAATTTCGTAGACGGAGTGCGGGATTCGATGAAGAAATTTGAGGTTTTATATTATCAGGTCAGAGATGGCATGGGAATCGATAATAGGCTTGCGACAAACGCTCCGAAAGCGGTAGGAGACGGTAAACCATCCAATTCTAAGGGCCAGAAGGGGGTGGAAGTTGGAGAAGATGCGTCCCTGAGTCCCACATCTGAGCAAACTCGAATGATGGAACCCAGGAAAGACTCAGATGGTGCTGGAGCGTTCTCCTTGCCCACATTTGGCGTGGGTGCTAGACAGACCCAGGAAAGGCGGGATGATATATTTGGGCATATCAGCCAAATGCGACTAGGACGGCCTGCTGATGTAAGGAAGAGCACTGGTCTTATTCGGAAATTCCAATATGTCTTGGACGAGCTAGAGGCCAAGATTGAGGGGTTGAAAAGTAAAAGGGTTTCTGCTGATGTGGTGAAGGAGAAGTACAGGCTAGCTGAGACTGTATTTTTGCAATACATGGAAGAGTTTCCGGACGATGACTTGACGGAAGTTTTCTATGGCTTGAGGGATTCCTACTCGGACATTCCTGGAATAGAGAATAAGGCTACAACTCTTCCATTTACGTTGCCCTCTATAGAAATTCCTGTATTTACCGGAAAGTTTGTAGAGTGGGAGACGTTTAGGGAGTTGTTCGAACAATTGGTGATGGAGCAACCGATCTCCAATACACAGAAGATGTGTGTATTGAAGTCGAAGATAAAGGGAGAAGCGGCGCGGAAAATTGCGAAATTGCCGGTTAGGGATGAGAATTTTGAGACGGCATGGAATTTGTTGAGTGAACACTACTCAAATAATAGAGCGACGACATCACTCTATTTTAAGTCCATATTGGATGCTCCTGGCGTATTTTTTAACTCACAAAGTGTGAGGAGATTTGTAGAGGTTGTAAACGAAAGTTTACAGGGTTTAAACGCACTAAAGCTTGATGCACAAGAGATGTATCAAGCTTTCTTGTGTTATGTGTTGCAGAGAAAACTGGATGAGAATTTGAGGATCCAGTTTGAGCAGCACTTAGGAAAATCCCGTGAGATTCCAAAAGTGGATAGTCTCATGGAATTTTTGAATCAGATGCAGTATTCCTTGGAGGCAAGCCAACAATTCATTCAAAGGAATGAAGAAGGGTTGGTAAATCCTTCGGGAATAAAGGTATCGGATGGTGCCCAGAGGAAGGGTGATTTCCAAGGGGAAGAGATACCGAATGCTAAGGAGCAGACGACTAAAGGACACAAATGTGTTCTTGGTTGTCTGACGTGGCATCCACTCTACAGATGCTCGAGATTTAGGAACCTTGAAATCAAGGAGAGATGGGACAGGGTAATGGATAGTGGTGCTTGTTCCAGATGTTTGGGCAGTGGTCATACCAAAAGGTTATGTACCACCAAGTTCAATTGCAAAAGTTGCAACGGTGAGCATCATTCACTTCTTCATAGGGCGAAGACTGGACAGAAAAGCGCAGTGGTAAGTGACAAGATTGTTAAAGATGATACATGTGTATTATTGGCCACGGCGGTTGTTCAGGTGAAGAATGGAGATGGACAGTGGATAGACTGTCGTATCCTGCTGGATAGTGGGTCACAAGTGTGTCTTATGACCAAAGAATGTAGGAACAAATTGAAGTTATCTGGTGAAAGCACCAGAAAGGAAATAGAAGGGTTGGCGAGTCATAAATCCGTGATTGATGAAAAGGTAGGAGTCAATCTTCGATCGCGAACGTCAGATTATAGCGCTAGTGTGGATGCGTTAGTAATAAAGAATATTTTATCAAATGTTCCGGAGTCGAGGGTTAGGACGGAGAGATTTTCGCAGAAAGTGTTACTGGCAGATCCCCAGTATAATGTTCCAAGGGGTGTTGATATGTTAGTAGGGGCGGAAATATTTTTTGATGTTTTGGCAAGTGGTCAATTGCGCAGTGAAAAGCGTGGGATAAGAGTGCAGGAAACTTTGTTAGGATGGGTAGTAAGTGGCCCTGCAATAATGGACCATTCAGATTCAAGCCCTAAAATTGTGGCAACGATTCACAAAGGTGATGAAGTGCTGAGGAGGTTTTGGGAGATAGAAGAGGTTCCACAAATGAGGAGGTTAACAGTGGACGAGAAGGAGTGTGAGGAAATTTTTGACAACAGCGTTAAATTGGCAGCGGATGGAAAATTTCAAGTGAAGTTGCCATTGAAAAAGGGATGTAGTGAATTAGGAAGCTCGGCGGGAATTGCAAGGAGACGATTTTTTGCTCTCGAGAGAAAGCTTGAGAAACAAGAATCGTTGAAAGCGCAGTACCACGAGTTTCTTCGGACATATCTAGACATGGGACATATGAAAAAGTTGACAGAGGTGCCCAGATTGGAGGATGGATATTATTTGCCACATCATTGTGTATTACGCCCGGAAAGTTCGACTACAAAGTTGAGAGTGGTATTTGATGCGTCGTGCAAAACCACTTCAAATGTGTCGCTGAATGACGTATTATACACAGGTCCGAAGGTGCAGGAGAATTTATTTAATATTTTGCTCAGATTTAGGAGGCATAGGTATGTGTTCTCTGCTGATATTGAGAAAATGTATCGACAGATTTGGGTAGAAGGCTGTGATACAAAGTTTCAGCGGATATTTTGGCGTTGGAACGATAACGAGCCTATTGGAACATATGTCCTCAAGACGGTTACGTATGGCACTGCGGCAGCTCCATATTTGGCAGTAAAATGTTTGGAGACAATTGCCAAGTGGAATAAGGATGAATATCCGATGGAGTCTGAAGCAATTGGATGTGATTTTTATGTAGACGACTTGATGACAGGAGGAGACTGTCTTGAGTCTGTTAAGGCATTTCGAGACAACATTGCACTCATTTTACAACGGTATGGAATGCCTTTGAGGAAGTGGTGCGCAAATCACGAGCTAATATTGGAAAGTGTCGATGAAAAGGATGTGGAAAAAACATTTAAACTTGAATCGGGCCTGGTTAATTGTGTAAAGGCTTTAGGTATAAGTTGGAGCCCATCAAGAGATGTATTTAGCTTCAACTATCACCGTGAAGAAATGACAACTGTAACGAAAAGGACGATTTTGGGTGAAATTTCAAGATTGTTTGATCCATTGGGGCTGATTGGTCCTGTTGTGGTGTTGACAAAAATACTGCTGCAGGATTTGTGGAAATTGAAAGTCGATTGGGATGATGTGATTGATAACGATGTATGTGCAAGATGGGTAAGGATAAAGGAGAATTTGATATGTCTTAATGAAGTAAGGGTGCCGAGGCATGTATGTTGTGTGAAACCAATGAAAATTCAACTATGCGGGTTTAGCGATGCGTCAATGAAAGCGTATGGTGCAGCTATCTACGTCCGAACTATTGATAGCGAGGGCAATGTAAGTAGTAAGTTGGCGACATCGAAGTCAAGGGTAGCACCAATAAAGGTGATAACACTGCCACGTTTGGAATTGTGTGCTGGTGTGTTATTAGTTGAGCTCATGAAGGCGGTGCTGGAAAGTTTAAAGGTAATGGTGGGATCTGCTGATGTTTATTATTACACAGATTCGACAATTGTTTTGAACTGGCTAAGATTGGATCCGGCAGTATTGCAAATATTTGTATCAAATAGGGTGTCTTTTATACAGTCTATGACAGAATTGTCACAATGGAGGCATGTAAAGTCTCAAGAAAATCCTGCGGACTTGTTATCTCGAGGGCTGTTGGGACGACAGATCGTGGAAAATGAACTATGGTTTGAAGGTCCGGTTTTTTTGAAGGAATTGGTTGAGAAAGAGACAACGTTTGAGCAGATTGTGGACGTACCTGATGTTAAGAAAGCGGCGAAGATTCTCGTTATTCAAGAAGGAATTGTTTGGTGGAAGACCATTAATCACAGAAACAAGTTTTCTGTGCTGCAAAACGTAGTGGCGATGGTCTTGAAATTTGTTAATATTGCGAAGAAAAATGGTCATAAGTCTATTGTACATTACAGAAAGGAAGCACTCAGGCTAATAATACGGGATGTTCAACAGGAATATTTTTCGGCCGAATTGGAGAAGATGCTGGCAAAAGGTAAGGTACATGAAGCATCTCATATTCGCACATTATGTCCTATACTGGACAGTTCGGGAATTTTAAGAGTAGGAGGCCGGTTGGAAAATAGCGCATTGCTGTATGAGGCAAAGCATCCTATGTTGTTGCCATACAAATGCAAAGTTACAGAGATGATAGTGGAACAATTACATAGGGAGCATTTGCATGTCGGTCCGCAAGGGTTGTTAGCAATAGTAAGACAGCAATTTTGGCCTCTTCGTGGAAGATTATTGGCGAAAAAGATAGTAAATAGGTGTTATAGATGCTTCAGGGTAGAGCCAAGGAAAATTCATCAAATGATGGGGAATTTGCCAGGAGACAGAGTTATAAGAACTCGCCCGTTCTTGAATGTGGGCATTGATTATCTTGGTCCAATAGAAATACACCATAAAGTTAGAGGAAAGAGAATAGACAAATCGTATGTGTGCGTTTTTGTCTGTTTTGCCACGAAAGCAGCGCATTTGGAAGTGGCATCAGATTTGACGTCAGCGGCGTTTATTGGTGCATTAAAAAGGTTTGTAGCAAGGCGCGGATGTCCAACTAGGATTTATTGTGATAATGGGACTAACTTTGTAGGGGCCTCAAACAGTTTGCACGAAATCTACAAATTGTTTGCAGAAAAACAACATAAGGAGAAGATTGATGAGTTTTGTCTGCAACGGGACATAGAGTGGATTAATATTCCTGCACGATCACCGCATGTTGGAGGACTATGGGAGGCATGCGTGAAATCAGTGAAGAAGCATTTTCATAAGGCGGTAGAGGGAATAATGACATACGAAGAGTTATGTACATTAATCGCTCAAATTGAGGCCGTTTTAAATTCCAGGCCGTTAACACCATTGTCTGAAGATCCAAATGACAATAGTGTATTGACTCCGGGGCATTTTCTAATAGGAGAGGCCTTTACGACAATAGTTGATTCGTCGGAGAACAAATGCTATAAAGGGCTGCGAGACCATTGGAGGGCAGTACAAGAAAATGCAAATGCGTTTTGGGAACGTTGGTCGATGGAATATCTGTCCGAATTAAATAAGAGGTACAAGTGGAATAAACCTCAATCGAATATGCAACCGGGTACTTTGGTTCTTTTGAAAGAGGATAATCTGCCACCTCTGAGCTGGAGGCGGGGCAGGGTCATCCGAACGATCATAGGTTCGGATGGGTTGTGTAGAATGGTGGACGTAAGGACCAGCACGGGAGAAACAAAAAGATCGATCCAAAATGTTTGTCCTTTTCCCACTGAGAACAATGAGGAAATAGTCGGAGAAGATGAAGCTACGATATTGAATGCAGCTTACAATGAAAACAAAAAGCCGACTATATGCAAACGAAAAGGTTCGGTCTCACCGACCTTAAGAAGAGAGAGGATAAAAAATAAGAATTTCATAGTTTGTATTATAAATTTATTGTGTCTAATAAGCCCAATTAGAGCTAAAATTGATATTATTAAATTCACGGAGAAATCTAGCATATTCTTCGAAGAGGTTAGTACAGTGGGGCTAACGAAATCATCGTGGGATATTGTGGTGCATATCAACATATCAAAATATGCAGCTTCAATGACAACTATAAATAATGCGATGTCGGATTATGGAGTTTTTGTGGATAAGGTGTTGGAAAAGCAGCAAGTCTTTCTGCGGAACGAGCTGGAAGAAGCATATCATCAAGTGCAAAATAGGAACGAGCTTATAATGTCATCAATGCCTGATAGAAGGTCGAAACGAGCGGCACTTGCGTTTGTTGGAGGTATTTTTCATTCACTGTTTGGATTGATGGACGAAGAACACGCTGAAGTTCTTTCTGAGAAGATACGGAATGCTGCGGAAAATCAAGAGTATCTATTGAGTTTGGAGAGGAATTATACTTCTATTCAAGACATTACCTCTGAAGTCATTAAAAAGCAAAATGAGGTAATATTCGACAACATCCAGAAGTTCAAAGGCTCTTTCGATTCCTTGAATGCACGGGTGAATAATCTAGCCGACCGAGAAGCTATTGTGAGGAAAGCAACAAGCCTATTAGCAACATTAGAAGCGTTTGGAGAAATTCAGAAGAATTTAATCACTGTGATGACGAACACGAAAGGAAGCTTACTGCATGAATTAATTTCTGTTAAGAAATTGAAGGACGAAATTCTGCGGATAAGGTCCACAGTCAACAAGAGGTTGCGATTGCCTACTGAGAGGCCAATGGAGCTTTCAAAACTGGCACATGTTACAACAAGAACAACAATTGGGTTTATTCTGTTCAACGTACGATTACCGCTAATTAATGCTGATTTGTTTACTTCATATGCAATTCATGCATATCCGGAGATGCATGATGGTTTATCTGTACGAATACAACCTAGTAACAGTTATATGTTAATTGACGAGAGGAAAACAATGTTTTATTACATCAGCGAAGAGAATTGGGCACATTGTCAGAAGACTGAGGATATGATGATCTGTCCTCAAACTCATCCCTTATACAACACACGAAATACGCAAAGTTGCGAGGTGCAATTGTTTCTGAAGACTAGACGAGTACCAACTAGTTGCAAGGTTGAGATCAAGGCTTGGGCAAATTATTGGAAACAAGTTCAAGCGCCAAATACTTGGATATTTTCGATTTCGACACAAATGGGAGCTGAAGCTGTTTGCGACAACAAAAGGCATGCTGTTATTATAGAAGGTCAAGGGCTGATAAAACTACAGCCAAATTGTCATCTCGAAACTGAAGAGACCACTTTATGGGCGTACGACAGGTACAGCAGCGATGCTGATTTTATGATTCCAAACATCAATTTGACGTCATTTTTACCTCCATTGTCACATTTGAAGTTGGATAACGAGATTGCAATTTATAAACTCTCAGACATCCCTAAGGCAACTTCAATTCTTGGCTGGCCCACGCATTTAAATATTCATCATCTGGCACATTATGGCTTCAGCGTTACTACATGCATTATCATCATTGTCATCATTATTGCCGTGATATGGATTTTGAAGAAGGTATGCAACATGTCATCAAGATACCTGCCAGCATCCATTGTACTACCTCGTTTAAGATAAAACAAAATAATTGCTATATAAATGTACAGATATATATTACTTTGCTCAACTTTATTCAACTTAGACTGTAATTATAAGTAATTTTTCTGTATGTAACAATTCAATGTTCAATAGATATAATACTCATAAAAAGACTAGGATCTTTTAAGGCGGGGAGAATGTACAGTTCAGTATGTTTGGTTGAGGATAGGCCAACAAATAACAGACATGTGTGCATAGTATATATACCCAGAGATAGGGAATTTCTATGATAAAACCTTAGATCATAAAATGAGCACATGTTGGAACACTTATGTAGAAGTAAGCATTTGTATTGTTTATCATTAAGTGTATCGTTTATCAGTAAGTGATTTTCTAATCATTAAGAGTACATGTGTTTCAACTAAGGCAGGTAGCTAGTTCACTATGTAAATATCCTGTGGATGGAAATAGGATCAATGTGTGTTGTATTTGTTGTCCTTAGATATTTAAGATTGTACAGTTTACAGAAGTTTAAGTATGTATTAGGTGTTAAGATAGTTTTTGTAAGAAATAAAGAGTAGTTCTGTTCAAGACACCAATCAACACGGTCGTTTCTCTAATTTCTCGGCTAAACAGTCACTGAAATTTCGCTGAAATTTCGAACTGTTACGTGTATAGAGTATCTCGGCACCTGAACCTAATATGATTAAGATCGGACTATATTTGGATATGAATATGGATATATTGGGTTGCCCAAAAAGTAATTGCGGATTTTTCATATAATCGGCGTTGACAAATTTTTTCACAGCTTGTGACTCTGTAATTGCATTCTTTCTTCCGTCATTTATCAGCTGTTATTTTTAGCTTGCTTTAGAAAAAAAGTGTAAAAATAGCATATTTGATTAAAGTTCATTCTAAGATTTATTAAAAATGCATATACTTCCTTTTAAAAAATCCGCAATTACTTTTTGGGCAAATGTATGTTGATGTTGTAACAGGTAAAAGCGTACAAAGTTCGGCCGGCCCTTGCAAGCCGCAATTTTTGTCCGATTTGGCTGATATTTGGCAGATAGTGTTCTGTTAGGATTTCTTGAGCATTTATGATCCCCAATTTTTGTCTGATTTGGCTGACATTTCCATGTGGTGTTATGATTTCCAACAACTGTGCCAAGTACAGTTCGAATCGGTCTATAACCTGAAATAGCTCCCATATAAACCGAGCTAACGATTTGAATTCTTTAGCCCCTGGTAGCCTCACATTTTGTCCGATTTGGCTGAAAATTTGCATGTAATGTTCTGTTATTACTTCCTGATGTGGCTCCCATATCACCCGATCTCCCAATTTGACTTCTTGAGACCTTACAAGCCGAAATTTTTGGCCGACAGAGCTTTGGTTTGTAGAATAAAATTATGCTCTTCAAAAAAATTTATCTTTTTTTTCTGTCAGCCAACACGCAGGGGATGTCCCCTATAAATGTAGTGCATTGCGTTGGCGAGAGGAAATTAGGAATTTGATGGGGGGAAAAGGATGTAGTGCTTATTGACATTTGTCTTAAATCTTTGGATGTCAAAGTGGGTGGGAAAAACATTAGCCGGAAGTCGATTCCACATACGAACGGTTCGGGCGAAATAAGAATTCTCTCTATAATGCATTGTGCGGTCTGCTGGCCAATCAATTACAAACGGGTGTGAGTTCCTGGAATGTCTAGTATCCCTGACATACATCTTTACATCAGGAATAAGAAGACGAATATCAGACGAACACACACCATGAAAGTACCGATAGAACAGCGCCAAACAACCCACATTGCGACGATTATGAAGGGCGATAGAGTTGGATACCCCACTGTCCCCAATCAACGCCATCGCTCTCCTCTGTACACGGTCCAGTAGCTCCAGGGATGATTTTGAAGCTCCAGCCCATACATGTCAGTTGTACTCCAGTTTCGGCCTTATGAAAGTGGTGTGAGAAGAAGGTGTTAAGAAGATCAGACGGAGTGAAGTAATTCTTACACCGTTTAAGGAAGCCTAAACACTTGGATGCTTCTTTCGACAGCTCGAATACATGTTTAGCCCAATGGACATCACATTGTATTTTCATGCCCAGAACATCAAGAGCTTCTGATTGCTCAACATCTACACCGTTGATAGAAGAAGATGATCGTAATGGGTCAGTGAATCGTTTGTGTGACAACAAGCAGCACTGTGTCTTCCGTGCATTAAAATTTACTCGATTCATTCGACCCCACTCAGAAAAATAACCCGCCTCTTGTCCTCAATCTTTCGAAGACTTGGCCTATGGTCGAATGAGTACGAATGACAGAGATTACTGTCATCCGCAAATGAGTAGATCGGATTCGATGTCTGACCCAACAGATCGTTGATGAAAATTAGAAAAAGAGAAGGAGAAAGAACAGAGCCCTGGGGTACACCTGCGGTCAATTTGCGCTCATTGGATGAAAACCCATCTATAACGACTCGAATAGTGCGATCTCTGAGAAAGCTCGATATAAATCGAACGAATCCATTACCGACACCAAATGCGACAAGCTTTGATAGTAGTGCACCGTGCCAGACCCTATCAAATGCCTTGGAAATATCCAGAGCCACAACCTTACTCTCACCAAACTGGTAAATTGAGCGACTCCAACGTTCCGACAGAAGTGCCATGAGGTCACCCGTAGAGCGATTTCTGCGAAACCCATACTGTTGGTCGCTAAGAAGGTCATAAGAATCTGAATACCTCACAAGATGGTGATTAACCATGCTCTCCATTACCTTGGAGAGAGCGGAGCATATCGCAATTGGTCGATAATGCGCAGGGTTGCTTGCCTCACCCTTCTTGGGTATTGGCTGAACCTTCGCAACCTTCCAGGAAGACTCCCGCACAGTAGGCAAGATTGAAAAGGTTACGTAATGGACGAGCGAGCGTCGAAGAACACTTGCGTAAGACAATTGGTGATATGCCATCCGGGCCCGGGGATTTATTTGCGACTAGATTTTCAAGAACCCTTTTAACTCCACGAGTTCGAAAAAATATTTGGGGCATGATGCCAGATACATTTCCGATTGAGGGGAGTGGTTGATTGCTATCCGGCAGGGAAGAATTCCCTGCAAATATATCAGCCAACAGGTTAGCCTTATCAACCGAGTCAGTGAATGTTTGATCGTCCTTAACAAGAGTTGGAATAGATGAAGAACTACCCTTTACTCTTTTCACGAACGACCAAAAGCTCTTACTTCCTTGTATGAATTTTAAGCAGAATCCATGGAGGTGGGTTCCCAAAAAAATATTTGCACATAACTGGATTTGTAGCTTCAAAAGCAAATTTACTTAAAAATGCTAATGTGGAAACTATCTTTTCCCAAAATGGGTATTTTGGGTATTTCTGTGCAAAATTACGGGCAGTATTTATTTTTGGAGTTTTCAGAAAACTGCAATTTTTCCGTTATTTTGCAAATCTCGAAGTAATGCGTTCCGAGGCAAAATAAATCTCCAGGGACTACACAGGGTGGGTTTTTAGAACCTTTTCAACCATCGCACCAACACGCAGGGTTTGTCCCCTATATATGCAATGCATTGCGTTGGAGAGGATAGTTAAGGATCGGAAGGGGGGAAAGAGGGAGTTGATTGACATTTGTTTTGAATTCCTGTAAGTCTGCTGGAAGACGAATCCACATACGAACCATCCTTGCATTCTCTCGGTAGTGCATGATCCGATCAGCTGGCTAATCGATTACAAATTGGTGTGCGCTTCTAGAAAATCTTGCATTTCTGACAAACAACCTCAAGTCAGGAATCAGAAGACTGAATATCCCTGAATATCCAAAGAAAACACACCGTGGAAGAATGGATAGAACAGCGCCACACAACCCACAAACCGAATCTTGGCAGACAAACGAAGATTTGGCAGCCCCAACAAAATTTTGGAATTACCGAGGTGACCTACTTTACGGATACCCGGATAACCTGGGCCTTGAAATTTTTCGCACGATCTTGCAAACACAAGCTCAAAACATTCAAATTTTCAAAGAGATATGTCTGCCCGTTATCACATAGCATATTTTTTACTCGTTTTTTTCAGGTCTATCCTACTGTGCACTGCTGCAACATACTGCGGCACATAGGTACCGGAGTCTGGGCATATAACGGTAAACGATAAGGGATTTTGTGAGCTGGACAGAATTCCTGATAAATTTTTTGAGGTTGCTTTTCTGTATTTAGAGCGCACAATGAGCCGATTACTGCCGTAGGTATTTCAACACAGTGGCATAGGGTGATACAATGTACAAACAAAAACCTGAAATTTTCCCAAAAACATTTCAATTCAGAAAGACTTCCCTCACATCAGTAAGTGCTGCCTGACTTTAGTTTCTTTTCAATGATAAAGGCCTCCAATTTATAGCCATGAGCGGTGGCAAAACTTTAATTTGCTATTAGCATAAGCTTTAAAAAAGCTTAAGAACCAAAAAACTTACCAAAATAATTCCAGTTGAATAAACACTTAAAAGCAAACCGAATGAAAATTAAGTTCTAGCTAAAATCCAGTCAAGTTTAGCATAAAAACTTTCATTATAAACCAAATTTTTTAGACAATTAGAGTTTAATACGTCGACATAAAATGTCCAACTCCAACATATCATGGATATACAGCGGTAAGTCTTCCAATCGAATAGCATAGATTGACATTTATCATCTTCCTCCTTTTGTTAGCTTTGCTTTTGGCAACTGCTGCTACATTCTCATTGGCTAATGACAAAAGCTTGGACTTGGAAATATTCAAACAGTTTGCCAATGGAGTCGTCCATGAACTTAAGGTGGTCAGCTGTGTGGCAAACAGCTGTGATCCAGAGATCTTCAATAAAATGTTTCAAGTGGCGAACATAATTGAAGATTTTATTAGTGATAAACCTGCATTTGGAGAAACACAAGAATTTAAAACATTTAAATTGGATAAATCTTTTGAGTATTTTGCACCGAAATTTTTAACTCTGGAACCCAGATGCAAGGATCTCAGCTATGTTTGTCCCTACGGAGTAGTTGTACAAACTCCTCAATGCGTTAATGATTACATCGATGAAACAAAAGCCTTGATCAATGCCGCCAAATGTATTACCGCGGAAAATATCCAAGAAGCTATTGACATTCTGGGTAAAGGTGTTAGTTATTTGGAGCAATTCAAGGACCATAAGGGTAATTACTTTGAGAGAGTTCTACCTGGTATTGGCTATGCCACTAAAGAATTTAGAAAATTTTGTGGAAAAGTTTAAATAAGCTTTTGCTCAAAAATTAAAAAGGGAAGAGAATTTTTTAAAATATAAAACGAAAAATTAATTTTTTTATTACATAATTTTGATTTTTTTGTATAAAACAGGAATCTGAAGTGAAAATTCTTAAATTTGCACCTTATTCGATATATCTGAAGTCAGGCGGATTATAGAAGAGCGGAAATCGCACTGTCACGATCAAAACAGCAAGCGAAGGCGTCGGAAAGGGACCCGACAAGCTCTGTGTGGAAGGGTCATCCGGATGGATTGGTTTCAAAGTTTGCACCGGCGACGGTCGACAGCAGGAGCTAGTGAAGCATCAAAGAAGGAATCGTCCGCAAGTGTTCTGTGCTCTTTTTATACCCACCACCGAAGGAGGGGGGAATATTCATTTTATCATTCCATTTGCAACACATCGAAATATCCATTTTCGACCTTATAAAGTATATATATTCTTGATCAGCGTAAAAATCTAAGACGATGTAGCCATGTCCGCCCGTCTGGCCGCCTGTCCGTCTGTCTGTTGAAATCTTTATCGATTTAGGGTCTTAGGCCAATAAAAGCCACATTTATTATTCGATTGTGCTGAAATTTGGGACAGTAAGTTGTGTTAGACCCTTTGACATCCTTCTTCAATTTGACTCAGATCGGTCCAGATTTGGATATAGCTGCCATATAGACCGATCCGCCGATATAGGGTCTTAGGCCCATAAAAGCCACATTCATTATCCGATTTTGCTGAAATTTGGGACAGTGAGTTGTGTTAGGCCCTTTGACATCCTTCTTTAATTTGACTCAGATCGGTCCAGGTTTGGATATAGCTGCCATATAGACCGATACCTCGATTTATGGATTTGGGTCCATAAAACTCGCATTTATTGTCCGAAGTAGCCGAAATTTGGGACAGTGAGCTATGTTAAACCCCTTGACATACTTCTGCAATATGGCACAGATCAGTCCAGATTTGGATATAGCTGCCATATAGACCGATACGCCGATTAAGGGTCTTAGGCCCATAAAAGCCACATTTATTATTTATTATTAACAATCCCATGGCAGCCGGTTGTACGCACCGGATTGACCCGATGGAATCCTCATCGGCAAGGGCTGCCGCCTCAGTGTACGTGCCGGGATTGAAAAGAACCCCGGACCCTGGTTCTGTTCCGTTTGCCAGAACCGCCTTCATCATCGGTCAGTGTCGGTGAGGTGTAACCGGTGCTTGGAGTGGGTACATTTCCGTTCTTGCTCTGGCCTAACTTCGCTACGGGAGTATAGTCATACTGGCTATGTCGCTAGGTGCTGTGCGAACATAGCCAGCAGTGGGTCACAAGCGTCGCCGTCGTCGCCTTCGGCGTCCTCGTCGTCGGACTATGTGACCCCCCCGACCTCTCCCGTACGGCAATTTATGCAACGACAGCACCCTAGCCCTACTATTGCCAGGCCAGTGTCGGGAAATGTATCGTTCTTGCAGTTAAACTGCAATGGACTGCGAGGCAAGATTGATGAGATTGTAGATTTTAGGAGTCGGAAGAGCATATCGGTCGCAGCGATCCAGTAGACAAAGCTGACTAACACCTGCAGCTTGCACAGTTGTCACGGCTACAATGTGTTACGTAAGGATCGCTCAAGGAATGGAGGTGGGGGATTGGCCTTCGTTATACACCATTCCGTGCAGTATAGACCTATCTCGCCTGCGCTTGACGCTAGTGACCCATACATGGAATGTATGGGGGTAGCAGTCAGGTCTGGTACTGCCGAGATAGAGATATACAACGTGTATATACCGCCGGTTGGTAGCTGTGTCCCGATTAATGGCCAGGCCTACAGCCCCGACATAAGTGGGTTGCTATCTGGCCATAGTCGTCTGGTTCTGGGGGATTTTAATGCACATCACTCGTCATGGCATTCTCCCCTAGGTAACGACCAGCGTGGCATAGCTTTGGCAGAGCAGATAGATAGCTCCACGTTTTGCACGGTGAATGAGGATGCCCCCACTAGGATTACGAGGAGGTGCAGCAGCTCGCCAGACATCTCAATCGCATCCCCTGATCTCCTGAGTGACGTATCCTGGCAAGCCGTCATCTCTTTGGGGTCAGACCACCTCCCCATAATCCTCACCATCGACCGACCACCCGACTTCATAACCTCTGAGCGCCGGACGTTCATCAATTACAAGAAGGCCAATTGGACTGGCTTCAGAGAGTATACCAATCGCCGCTTCAATGAACTGCCACCCCCCTCTGATGTGCTTGTGGCCGAGAGGAAATTCCGAGACATCATCAACGCAGCAGCCGCTCGCTTTATACCAGCCGGTCGAATACCGCAAGTGCGACCCAATTTCCCGGCGCAAGCAGTGGTACTCGCAAACGAGCGTGATGGGATTCGTGCTATGGACCCCGCTAACCCCAGAATCAGCGAGCTGAATCTGGAAATAAACAGGGTAGTCAACGAACATAAGCGGAATTTGTGGCTGGAACACTTGGAGCAATGTAACTTAGGCACCGGTGCAGGCAAATTGTGGGCCACTGTTAAGTCTCTCTCGAACCCCGGTAGACGGGACGACAGGACCTCAGTCACTTTTGGCGAGTTAACCGTGACTGATCCGAAGAGATGCGCCAGGTTGTTCAACCGTCAATTTATTGTGCATCCCGAGAGAGACAGGGCAAGGAGGAGAGCCATTCGCCGTATTCGTGGTCTCCGAGCCGATGAACAGCCATCACAATTTACCGTGGGCGAAGTTACGAATGTCATCCGTGGCGCCAAACCTTCCAAGGCGTTGGGCCCCGACGGAATCTCTACATTGATGCTGAAGAATCTGGATTTACCTGGAGTTGAGTACCTTACCACTGTCCTTAACCTGTCATTGAACACTCTTATAGTTCTCGATGTCTGGAAAATGGGCAGAGTGATCCCGCTACTGAAGCCTGGTAAAGACCCGAGTTTGGGGGAGTCGTACAGACCGATCTCCCTTCTCTCACCAGTGGCTAAGACGCTTGAGGCATTACTCCTCCCGAGCCTCGTAGGAGAATTTCCATTCGCCGAGCATCAACACGGATTTCGGAGACTGCACAGCACAACAACAGCTTTGCATGCCATCACCACACACATTTGTCGTGGCTTCAATCAACCCAGGCCATGTGATAGGACGGTCCTCGTGGCACTGGACCTATCGAAGGCATTTGACACGGTCAGCCATGCCAAATTATTTGAGGACATCGCCAACACGTCCTGAAACGTTGGGTCGCGAATTATCTGTGTGGCCGCCAGTCATTTGTGGAATTTAGGGATAAGAAGTCAAAACACCGTAGAGTGAAACAGGGAGTTCCCCAAGGTGGGGTGATATCTCCGGCTCTGTTTAACCTCTACCTATCCTCCATCCCACCTCCTCCAGACGGCATAGAGATCGTATCATATGCGGACGACTGTACGATCATGGCATCAGGCCCCCCAACCTTTGATGACATCTGCGATTGGTTGAACGTTTACCTCAACGAACGTGCCTCACATTTCGCTGCAAGAAATCTGAAGATATCCGCCACCAAATCTTCAGCCACACTGTTCACTACAAATACGCGTGAGGTGAATTCTGAGCTGACTGTGATGGTCGATGGAGAAATGATTCCGACCATCAAGTGTCCCAAAATACTTGGCGTCACATTTGACAGCTCCTACACTTTCTCCCCACATGCCACAGCAATCTGCAATAAAGTCAAAAGTAGAAACAAGGTCCTCAAGTCACTCGCTGGCAGCACTTGGGGGGCAGACAAAGAAACCTTGTTGACCACGTACAAAGCAATTGGCCGGTCTGTGGTAAGTTATGCAGCCCCAGTGTGGTCACGTCAACTTTGTGACACGCAGTGGAATAATATTCAGATCTGTCAGAATGCCGCCCTCCGAACTGCGACGGGCTGTCTCCTTAGTTCTCATGTGGACCACCTAAATCAGGAGACAAAGATCCTACCAGTGCGAAGACATAACTACATGCTGTCTAAGCAATACCTTTTGGGCTGTTATCGCAGAAATCATCCAAATCATCATCTTGTGGATAGATATCCACCGCCCAGAAGCCTTAAGGTTGATCTACACGATCTAGAGCGTGAGGTCCAGCGCTACAAGAGAGAACCTCTAGATCAAGCGGCATATCAAGCGGGTCTGAACAACATTCATGCAGACACGGTAGCAGACGCGTTAATTGGCTACCGGGTGAATGTAGTCCTTGGAGAACGACCGCCACCCATTGCACCCGAAGAAATCGACCTCCCCCGGCAAACCAGAGTGGTTCTGGCTCAATTACGTTCCGGCAGATGCAGCCGCCTCAATTCCCACAGATTGATGCCGACGTGCAAGATGTATGTCCCGATTGTAACCAGGGACCGCACGATACACGTCACCTGTTTAACTGCCCGGCCAGACCCACTCGACTCAGACCCAGATCCCTGTGGACGCATCCCATCTTAGTCGCGGAGTTCCTGGGTCTTGACACTCAACAGAATCAAGCAGACGAAAGATAGTACACAATAAACTGCTACAACAACAACAACAACATTTATTATCCGATCTTGCTGATATTTGGGACAGTGAGTTGTGTTAGGCCCTTCGACATCCTTCGTCAATTTGGCTCAGATCGGATCAGAGTTGGATATAGCTGCCATATAGACCGATCCCTCGATTTAAGGATTTGGGCTCATAAAAGGCGCATTTATTGTCCGAAGTCGACGAAATTTGGGACGGTAAGTTAAGTTAAGCCCCTCCACATATTTCTGCAATTTGGTTTAGATCGATCAAGTTTTGCTATAGCTGCCATATAGACCGATATCTCGATTTGAAGTCTTGGTCTCAAAAAAAGGCGCATTTATAATCCGATTTAACTGAAATTTGACACAGTGACTTATGTTAGGCTTTTCGACATCCATGTTATATGTGGTTCAGATCGGTTTATTTTTAGATATGGCAACTACAAAGACCAATATTTTTTAATACACAATTGAACAATGACTTGTACTTATTAGTATTTGGTCCAAACCGGATCATATCCAAAGTTCGGCCCGGTCGAACTTAACGCGTTTTTACTTGTTCAACTTCCCCTGGATGCGTAAGGAGGCTCATCGAACGAAATGACAAGATCGAACGAAACTGGTGAGAATGAACTCCTGGCGGAATCAGAAGACAAGGCTAACCTAACAGTGGTGGAAATACTGAATCCTAACTATGTTCGGGTTTCTGCATATATATCTCCATCATTGTAAAATCGCTTGGGTGTCACTAAAGGTTCTCCTGATGGCAGGGGGATTTGACGTGGTTCTTATGCAGGAACCATGGGTGTGCGGAAAAATGGTTCGTGGACTAAGAATTCCAGGATTTAAACTTCTCAAGGGTACGAGGCATGGGAGATACGGAGCCTGTATTCTTGCAAAGGGAAGTCTAAATGTTTTTCTTCTTCCATCGCTAAGCACTGAAGATTTAGTAGTAGCCAGCCTTGAAATAAACAGGTCCCATTACTAGTTGGCTTCCCTATATATGGCACACGATTCAGAGATGCCGCCTTCAAACCCTAAGTTGCTGGTTGAAGCCGCTTCTGTTGGGAAGAAAAGCTTCAATGTATGAAGTGATAGTAATGCACATCAACAGATATGGGGAAATTAAGATATCAACGAAAGGTGTGAGCTGCTTATCGAATATTATAAGTTGCAATCTAGTGATTGTTATAAAGGGAACAAACCGACCTTTATTACAACAAGCAGGCAGAACATACTAGATGTCACCTTTGTATAAGAAGCATATTTGAGTGGGAAGTGTTGAATGACCACAGTTTCTCTAGTCATTGCTATATTAGTTTCAGCCTTGGAGAAAATACAGCAGAAGTGGAAGAAAGGTGGGTTGGGATAAGTTTCGGCACACATTCTGCACGACTGTCTCTTCTAAATCAGAAAAGGAAGTGGAAACTATGAAGGACATAGACAAAATGGTTAAGCGGATCACGAAGGCCCTGAACGACTCGCTTGTGTCAGCATATGCTAGAGGCAAACAGCGACCGCCATGGTTTGTCCTCGGAAGAGCTGCAGAAAACTCTTCAAAAGTGCGAAGGCCATCACACGATAGAGACGTCCACAAGGCTGAGCTACGAAAATACAAGGGCAAGTTGAGAAAGGCTCAGAAAAATCCTGGGGGGGAATTCTCCAGCTTCGTGGAGGACACGAGGACACATCTGAGGCCTCTAGGCTAAGAAAGATCCTATCCTCGAGACCTACAACGGTGGGATATATTCAGGAGTCAGAGAATGTTTGGACAATGTCTAGTAAGGAAACACTAAACACTCCAGCAAACAACGTGGCGCCTGAAGAGGTTTGAACTAATATGTATTCGTCGGAGTTTGTAGGGTAAATTGTGTCTGAGTCGAAAATCCTGAGGCGATTAAAAGTTTTGACTCTTTAAAATCGCCAGGCCATAAGGATATGTCACCAGTTGAATTACATGCTATGTCCGATAGACAGGCTCTCTGTAATTTTCATTACAAAGGAGGAAAACCTTACCACAGGAAGGCAAACGATTTTCGTCCCATAAGCCTGTCATCCTTGATACTGAATACTCTAGAGTGATCGATAAAAACATATGTATCTTAGAGCAAATATCACTGGAGATCGCCTATCTTGGCAACAGCATGCCTATAGTAAGGGCAAGCCCACTAAAACAGCCCTCCATGACCTAGTCGCCTATATTGAGGGTTCTCTCACAGTCAAGGAATATACTATGGTAGCATTTCTGGACATTAAATGTGCTTCAATAATGTAAATCAGACGACAATCATGAGAGAGCTGGAATTTCCAGGCATCAACACTACCGTAAGAATTTTTTTTTAAATAAATTACTTACAAAAACATGCATTACGGCAGGCTTGGAATCTGTAGATTCAAAAAATGGGCACCAGAGGATCAACTACATACATATATACACATTTTCCCATGAACATTCATTTATGAAACAGGGGATTTTGTCTCCTCTACTTTGGAATAAAGCTATTAACAGTATATAATTGCCTCTGAAAGAAAAAGGTGTTAAAGTGGTATGCTGATGACGTGGATATTGCGGTTGGGGGAACGTTTCCCGACACTCTCAGAGATATATTTCCGGAAGCCCTATGTACGACAGCGGAGTGGGCTAACGAAAGTGGTCTAGGCGTAAATCTTGGGAAAAGTTGGGGGTTTGAACTGTGTATCATGCTTTACCTTACTTTAATTGACCATTACAGAAAATTTATTCTTCTAGCGTCTAGATCTTCGGCGCTTCTTCTCAAATTTCTGACAGTAAGTTTCGAGATGTCGCTCTCTACTTGGTCACTCCATAAGACTTTTGGTCGTTGTTGATGTAACAGTTTGTTGTGTTCTATCTTTCGTTTGCTCGATTCTGTTGAGTATCCAGATCCAGGAACTCCGCGACTAAGATTGGGTGTGTCAAGAGGGATCTGGGCCCGAGACGAGTTGGTCTGGCTGGGCAGTTAAACAGGTGACGTGTGTCGTTCGGTCCCTGGTCACAATCGGGACATACATCCTGCGCGTCGGCATCAATCATTGCTCTGTATGAGTTGAGGCGAAACTATCGTAATTGAGCCAGAACTACTCTGGTTTGCCGGGGGAGGTCATTTCTTCAGATGCAATGGGAGGCGGTAGCTATTTACCGCATCTGGTACCGTGCCTGCGTGAATGTTGTCTAGATATGCCGCATGATCTAGAGGTTCTCTCTTGTAGCGCTGAGCCTCAAGCTTTAGATCATGTAGGTTTAAGGCTTTTGGTCGGAGGAAACCTATCTACAAGATGATAATTTTGATAGTCGCTGCCATAACAGTCCAAAAGTTATTGCTTAGGCAGCATGTAGTTATGTCTTCGCTCGGGTAGGATCTTTATCTACTGATGGAGGTGGTCCACACGAAAAATGAGGAAACGGCCCGTCGCAGTTCGAAGGGCTGCAATCTGACGGATCTGACTATTATTCCACTGCATGTCACAGAGTTGAAGAGATACTGCATAACTTACCACAGACCGTCCAATTGGTTCGTACGTGGTCAACAAGTTTTGGTTTTCCCCTTTTGCATTTTTCTTTGCTGGTCGCCTTCAAAGGACTTCTTTGCTAGAGCTTCCTCATTCATTCTGATAACATGACCTAGCCCACGCAAACGTTGCATTTTTAAGCGTTTAACTATGCTATCGTCGTCCCACTCGTGGTTCATATGACGCCTATTTTTTTTCTTTCAAGCACTCCAAGTACTGCCTCATCCATGCCATGCTTCGAAGCCATACAACGGCATGGTTAATATCAGTATCTTGTATTGTGTAAATTTGTCTGTGGAGAGATGGCTTTGCTCATCTGCTTGCTCAGTCCAAAATAGCATATCATCCTTCGTTTTATTTCAAAACTGGTGTCGTTTGTTTCGGTTACTGCGGTGCCGAGTTAGATAAAGTTGCAGACTTTCTCAAAGTTGTAGTTCACAACTTTCTGCATTTTCTTTATCGGATCGGGTTTACAGGGCTTTGTGGGAGTGTGGATGATGCCAACTCTGTCTTATCTTCATTTACTACCAAGCCAACATTCGTTGATTCTCTTTCGAGTTTCTCTTGATTCTCTTTCGCGTGTCACGCATTGGGTATACATTGCAGTGGTCAGACCTATAATGCTATATGGTGTGGTAGTCTGGTGGACGGTACTTCAAAAGTCCACCTACTCTTCAATACTCAGCCAGATGCAAAGGAAGGTTTGTTTGTGCATCACAGCCGCACTGAGGACGACACCATCCCATGAACTGAATTTAATGCTACTCCTAATGCGCCTGGACATTGTGGCTAGACAAATTGCACATTGCAGGGAATCTGAAATCTGTGAAATCAGAGAGCACGCAATTTTGAATATCCCTGACCAACGACGGAGTCAATATGATTACTCCAAGTCAGAGTGCTGCTAATAACCACGCCCAAGTTCTTTGCATGAGGAACGATTTCCAATCTAGAGTCGTTAATGAATATACCGACATCACATGAAAAACGAGACAGCCTGTTTCTGATAACCACACACTTGGACTTTACAGGGTTGAGACACAGGCCATTGGCTTTCGCCCACGTGCTGACTCTTGACAGATCATGATTAAGCAGACGTATGTTTTCAGCAATCTCATCCCTCGGACTGCCGATATATATTTGTACATCGTCAGCTTACATATGTAACTCACAATAAGACAATTGACTCGCCAAGTCGTTACTGTACAATGAAAAGAGAAGAGGACCCAGAATTGATCCCTGAGGAACACCTTTTAAAACAAGCAGAGGTGCCGATACAGAAGTCTTATAACTGACGGACTGAGGGCGGTGTGACAGGTACGACATAATAAGACGAATGGACGTAGAAGAAAAATTGTAAAGATGTCTCATCTTATCACATAACAAGGAATGATCCACAGTGTCAAATGCCTTAGAATGGTCATGAAGAACAAGAAAATTTATCCTGTCATTCTCCAAATTGACCCTGATCCTCAGTGACCTCTGCCAAGGCAGTTACGCAGCTGTGGTTACGTCGAATCCCGGACTGTCTCACATATAACAAAGAGTTCTCCTTGACAAAAGACGACATTTGCAAATACAACAATTTCTCAAAGACCTTTGACAAGTAACAAAGAATCTCAATTGGTCTAATATATTCCTTGGAATTTTTAGGCAGTGGGATGACTTTGGCATGTTTCCACGCTAGTGGAAAGTAACTCGTGGTCAAAAAATCCTATTGAAAACATAGGTTACGTGAGGAATAATAAGGGGGAGCAAGAGTCTTACAAATCTAGGATCAATGCCAGGATCTAGAATCAACGACACACTCAAGGGCATCGGCGGGACCTATACAGCTGAAGCCAAAACCAGAGTCGTCATCGGGAGAGGGAGAGATATTCAAGCCATAGAAATTGGGATCAACTGGGATCTGTGGGACATTAACAAAGGCATCGTTAAGCCCATTGATGTCCAAGTTTATTGAACATCTATTAGTATCTTTCCCAATTCCTATGTCTCGAATAACCTTCCACGTTCTCTTGGAGCCTATTGCAGAAGTTAAGCGTCTGTAATAGTAGTCTTTCTTCGCTATCTTAATCAACTTATAAACGTGGCCTCTTGCTGAGCGAGAGAGAACTCAGGCGTCCTGAAACGTCTCCACCTGCGATGCGACATATTTCTTTCGTGAATAGCCGAACGAATATCCCGGAAGAACCACGGTTTCGATATGGAGCACACTTCTCTAGTCTTGAGTGGAACCGTAAGTTTTTGTGGGTCACGGATATTCCTCTGTAGAAAGTCAGTTTGTTCATCGATAGTTTCCATACGAAATATCAGATCCCAGTCGATGAGCACAGCACTCGAAAGCAAAAAGTCATGGTCGAGACGGGTAAAATCTCTATATATATAAGTTCCCCTAGTCCTGGTGAGGTCAAATTCATAACATAAAAAGATCAAGTCATGGTAAAAAAAATATAGGGACCCTTCGCATTCTTTTAAGGTCCTCAAAAGCGGGCTTTTTATACCATATACCTTAGGATGGGGTATGTTACTTTAGTCATTCCGTTTGTAACATCTCAAAGTATTGATCTGCGACGCCATCTGTCCGTCCACAATGACTTCTGATGTGTACTCATACGAGAGTATGATCTGATTTGACTTCTTGAGCACCAACAAGAAGAAATTGTTATTATTGACTACTCTCATCCTTTTTATACCCACCACCGTAGGATAGGGGGTATATTCATTTAGTCATTCCGTTTGCAACACATCGAAATATGAATTTCCGACCCTACAAAGTATATATATTCTTGATCAGCGTAAAAAATCTAAGACGATCTAGACATGTCCATCCGTCTGTCCGTCTGTCTGTTGAAATCACGCTACAGTCTTCAAAAATTGAGATATTGAGCTGAAACTTTGCACATATTCTTTTTTTGTCCATAAGCAGGTTAAGTTCGAAGATGGGCCAAATCGGACTATATCTAGATATAGCCCCCATATATACCGATCCGCCGATTTAGGGTCTTAGGCCCATAAAAGCCACATTTATTATCCGATTTTGCTGAAATTTCGGACAGTGAGTTGTCTTAGGCCCTTCGACATCATTCGCCAATTTGGCCCAGATCGGTCCAGTTTTGGATATAGCTGCCATATAGACCGATCCTCCGATTTAGGGTCTTAGACCCATAAAAGCCACATTTATTATCCGATTTTGCTGAAATTTGGGACAGTGAGTTGTCTTAGGTCCTTCGACATCCTTTGTCAATTTGGCTCAGATCGGTTCAGATTTGGATATAGCTGCCATATAGACCGATCGTCCGATTTAAGGTTTTGAGCCCATAAAAGGCGCATTTATTGTCCGATGTCGCCGAAATTTAGGACAGTGAGTTGTGATAAAACTTTCGAATTATTTTTCAATTTGGCTCATATCGGTCCAGATTTGGATATAGCTGCCATATAGACCGATCGTCCGATTTAAGGTTTTGAGCCCATAAAAGGCGCATTTATTGTCCGATGTCGCCGAAATTTAGGACAGTGAGTTGTGATAAAACTTTCGAATTATTTTTCAATTTGGCTCATATCGGTCCAGATTTGGATATAGCTGCAATATAGACCGATCTCTTGATTTAAGGTTTTGTGGCCATAAAAGGCGCATTTATTGTCCGATTTCGCCGAAATTTGGGACAGTGAGTTGTGTTAGGCTCTTCGACATGTATCTGCAACTTGGTCGAAATCGGTCCAGGCCGTGTCGTTAATGGTTCAGAGCGGTTTATTTTTAGATATAGCTACTAAAAAGAGCAAAATTTTGTTTTAGGCAGTTGAACAATGACTTGTACTTATTAGTATTTGGTCCAAATCGGAACATATTTCTATATAGCTGCTAGGGGTCATAAGGTATGAATTTTTCCCCGGATTTGACGAAAGGTGGTTTATGTATATACCCGAGGTGGTGGGTATCCAAAGTTCAGCCCGGCCGAACTTAACGCCTTTTTACTTGTTTAATTTCTTTTTATAAAGTGAAAAAGTGCACAAAACTCTACAAATGCGTTCAATGGTGGTCGGTATATAAGATTCGGCAAAGCCGAACATTCATGTTTTTACCTGTTTCATACCGACCTGAGTGATGGTACTTTGACTTGAAGTTTTCCTTGATGCTAAAATTGTTCCACAATGTTACCAGAAAGGATTTCCATGGGTTAACTGAATGTTTTTAAATGGGTGGCATCGCTGTCACACTTAGTGCCTCCATTATTCCCCACAAAAATATTTACAGAAAACAGAACAAGCTGAGCAAACATAAAAACCATAGCGATATAAAAGTAACTCTTTTTTGTAAACAAGGCTCTAAGGAAAATCCAAAAATACATTTGTATATAAAACACGTCGGCAAATAACTAAATGTGGCATTAGGCTTTTAGAAATTGCAAAGAACTTCATTCCAATTAAAATGTCAAAATTCTATCTAACTTTCAAGTTTTTGGGTAAGTCTCCAAGACTCATAGCTAACAGACTATAACCCATATTTTTTCTTTATCCAATTATTAGTTGTAGTCCTGGTGCTTGCTGGAAACTCGGCACAGGCTCTTGACACTGACTATGATATCGGTATGGTCAAGGAACTTATCGACCAACTCACTGAGGAACGCAAGGTTATCTTATGTGTGGCTAATAGTTGTGATCCCCTGGCTTTCAACAAGTTAAATGAAATCGCTGACGAATCAGAAGATTTTATAAGTAGCAAAGTTGGATTTATAGAAACACCCGAATTTGAGACCTACAAAATTGATAAAAGTTTTGAAGTTTTCTTACCCAAGCTATTGGCTCTTGTACCCGAATGCAAAGATACATCGCACGTTTGCCCTCACAAAGTATTTGCCCCGGCTCCAAAATATGTTTTTGACTACACCAATGCAACGAAGAACATGATTGAAGCTAGCAAGTGTATAACCCTGGATCGCGTACCAGAAGCTATTGATATTATAGCTAAATCTGTAAGCTATTTGGAACAATATAAGGATCATAAGCGAAACTATCTTGAGAGAGCATTGCCCGCCATTACATATGCCACCAACGAATTTAGAAAATTCTGTTTGAAAGTTTAGACTTTTGCACAGAATGAAATCGCAGAATTTTACTTTTTAGCGAAAAGTTTTTGGAAAATTTTGAGAAAAATAAAAAAGAACAGTTTTTGGATGAATTACACAGTGCATGGGGGGTCCCTATGCACTGAGCTAAAAACTTGTATAGGACAGCACTTTTTTTTAATTAAAAAAAAAAATTAATTTAAAAAAACAAATTTGCTTTTATTGCCTGAGCTATTATTTTTTCAATGAAAAAAGAAACACTTTTCCAAAATTTTTTGACAATTTCGTGAAGGAAATTGGATTTTAATTACTTTTACATAAAATCACACTTCCCGACAAAAGTAGCAGGCTTATCGCCATAAATTTATTTTTATACATAAACAAACTACCAAATGCAGCAAGAAATCTTCTAGAAATCTTACCCCTAATAATTTTGAGAAAATTTTTTGAGTGATTTTTTTGGCTATAAAAAATTACCGACTTTCGGCAAGCTAATTTTCCACCAACTCATGACCTTTTGTGACGGAGAAACATTCATTCGTCCACTTTACATCCATCCAAATTTCATTGGGATACCTATTTGAGTGATTTTTTTGGCTATAAAAAATTACCGACTTTCGGCAAGCTAATTTTCCCCCAACTCATGACCTTTTGTGATGGAGAAACATTCATTCGTCCACTTTACATCCATCCGAATTTCATTGGGATACCTATTTCCTATTGCAAATGGGCCATATCGGTTCAGAATTGAATTTAAACCGATTCGCCCGATTTGACTTCTTGAAGCCCTAGAAGCCTCAATTTTCATCCGATTTGGCTTTAATTTGGAGCAAAGACTTGAGTTATGACTTCCAACATCCATGTCAAGTATGATTCGAATCGGTCTATAAACAGATATAGCTCCCACATAAACCGATCCCCGGTTTTGAATTGTTGAGCCTATAAAAGCCTGGCTTTTCATCTGATTTGGCTGAAACGTAGAATATAGACTTGTGTTTTTTGGCTTTCAATATCCATGCCAAGTATGATCTGAATCGTTCTGGAAACAGATATGGCCCCCATATAAATCGATCCCTCAGATTGACTTCTTGAACCCTTAGAAGCTTGTGTTTTCATCCGATTTGACTGAAGTTTGAAAAAAAGACTTAAGTTCTAACTTTCAACTTATATGCCAAGTATTATCCGAATCGGCCTATAAACAGATGTAGCCCCTTTATAAACCGATTAGAGGATTTAACTTCTTCAGCCCTTAGAAGCCCGTGTCCAATTTGTCTGAAATTTGGAAAAAAGACTTGTGTTATGACTTCCTTCATCTATGCCAAGTATGATCTCAAGAAGTCTAAAAACAGATATAACCTCCATCTAAATCGACCTCGGATTTAACTTTTTGAGCCCTTAGAAGCCTGTGTTTCCATCCGGTTTGGCTGAAATTTCGAACAAAGACTTGTGTTATGACTTTCAAGATCCATGCCAAGTATGATCCGAATCGGTATATTAGCAGATATAGTCCCCATATAAATTGATTCCGATTCAAATCTAACTAAATTTCTCATGAACATTCCCATAACGAACAGAGAATACTTCCCTCATATCAATGAGTTCAGTCTGATTAATGTTGAAGGGCCCTTTCCTTATGCCGAATCCGAATAGCGTGCCGCATACCGCCACCACTTGATAGAGAAGTTTTAACTTGGCATTTTATGGGGCTACCACCAGTGTTGCCACTCAAGAAAATTATTTCCTACCAAAATTTAAGAAAAGTCCTACCAAACCCGACCAAAACCTGCCAATGTTCTACAAGTTAAAATGCGGTTTATGTTTTTATACCCACCACCATGAAGTTGACCATTTTTCCATTCCATTTGCAGCCCATCAAATGATATTTTTCAACCCTTCAAAGTATACATACTAGATCGTTATTTCATAGACGATCTGGACATGTCCGTCCGTTTGTTGGTTAAAATCACAGCCTAAAGTTCAAAGATGGCCTATATCTTGAAATAGCACCCTTGATACCGATCACGCCATAAGAAATTTTGAGTTCATAAATTTGCGATTCATGGGTTGGAGGACAGAAAAATGCATTTACTAACCATTTTCGATGTTACAGTGGACCCCTTAACATATGAGTATGCAAATTTCAGCGAAATCCGGTAATAAATAAAGTTTTTATGGTCATCAGACCTTTTATCGGGAGATCGGTCTATATGACAGCTATATCTAAATACAGTCCGATCTGAACCATATTTGGGTCAGATGTCGGGAGGCCTAAGACTACTCACAGCTTCAAATTTAAGCAAAATCGGATGAAAAAGTTTTTATGGGAATTAGACCCTTTATCAGAAAATCGGTCTATAAAGCAGCTATATCCAAACATGGTCCGATTTGGCCCGTTCAAGAACTTTGTCAAATTTCAGCTCAATATCTCAATTTTTGAAGCCTGTAGAGTGATCACAACAGACAGACGGATAGACGGAGAGACACAGGGACATCGTTAAATCGTCTTAGAATTTTACGACGATCCGAAATATATATACTTTTAAGGGTCGGAAATTGATATTTCGATGTATTGCAAACGGAATGACTAAATGAATATCCTACGGTGGTGGGTATAAAAATATTTTTTATTTCCCAAGCCCCTACAACAAAAAAAAAAGTATTTTCTTATTATTTTATGACCATTTAGCGAAGAAAGCTGGATTTAATGATTTTGGCATAAAATATAACCTGCTGTCAAAAGAAGTAGGATTATTGCCATAAATTTATTTATTTATTTATTTTATACAAGCCATTAAAACGTATTCCAGGAAATCTTACTCCAAAGAATTTTTAGAAATTTTTTCGTTTGATTTTTGGGATATAAAATATTGCCGATTTTCGACAAGTCAATTTTTCCCCAAAACATGACGGGAAAAATTGTTGTAACTCATTTCAGTCGTCTACTTTACGCCAATCCAAATTTCATTACGACACATCTTTCCTAACTCGAGCTAGAATTTTTCTAAGGCAGCTCTTATCTTGGGTATTTTTCGTTGTTAATGTGAACCTGGGCACACGGAGCAGCAGCAAAACAGTTGCCGTTGTCTAGCGTTCAAAGCCATTGATACAACTTCCGAAAGATATTTGCACTGTGTTGACAATCAGTGTAACTTTCAGCTCTGACTTTATGACCAAATATCACCGCCGATGTGTCAGTTCCTTCACCCAATAGTTACCACAATTTCCAAAAAAAAAAAAATTGAAGTTTCTTTATCAGTTTCACAATAACAAGAAGTTTGGCAATTTTCGATTTTGCAAAAATGTGGGGTGGCTACGTTCCTGGCTGCCATATAGACCGATCTCTCGTTTTAAGGTTTTGGGACCATAAAAGGCACATTTAATATCCGATGTAGCCGAAATTTGGGACAGTGAGTTGTGTTGGCCCAGATCGGTTCAGATTTGTATATATCTGCCATAAAGACCGATCTCTCGATTAAAGGTCTTTAGCCCATAAAAGCCGCATTTATTGTTCCATTTCGCCGAAATTTGGGAAAGTGAGTTGTGTTAGGCCACTCGACATCTTTCTGTAATTTGGACCAGATTTAGATATAGCTGACATACAGACCAATCTTTCGATTTAAATTTGGGCGCTTCAAAGGCGCATTTGTTGTCCGATGTCGCCGAAATTTGGGACAGTGAGTTGTGTAAGGCCCCTTGACATCCGATGTCCGATTTCTCCGAAATTGGGGACGGTGAGATATGTTAGCCCCTTTGACATCCTTCTTCGATTTGGCCTAGATCGGTCTTAATTTGGATATAGCTGCCATATAGACCGATCTCTCGATTTAAGGTTTTAGGCCCATAAAAGGCGCATTTATTGTCCGATGTCGCCGCATTTGGGAACAGTGAGTTGTGTAAGGCCCTTTGTCATCCGATGTCCGATTTCTCCGAAATTTGGGATAGTGAGTTGTATTAGGCCCTTTGACATCCTTCTTCAATTTGGCCTAGATCGGTCTAGATTTTGATATAGCTGCCATATAGATCGATCTCTCGATTTAAGTTTTTGGGCCCATAAAAAGCGCATTTATTGTCTGATTTTGCCAAGATTTGGAACAGTGATTTATGTTAGGCCAGTCTACATCCTTCTGCAATTTGCCCACGATCGGTTCAGATTTGAATATAGCTGGCATATAGGACAATCTCTTGATTTTAGGTCTTGGGCCCATACAAGGAACATTTATTGTCCGATTTTACTTAAATTTGGGACAGTGACTTAGGTTTTTCGACATCCGCGTCGTACATGGCTCAGATATATTTGGATATGGCTACCAAAAAGACCAATATTTTGTTCTGCAAAATTGAACAATGACTTGCACTTATTGGACCACTCATTGTTCAAATCGGACCATGTTTCGTTATAGCTCTTATGGGGGCATAAATTATGAATTTTTCACCGAATTATGACGAAAATTGGTTTATATATATACCCGAGGTGGTGGGTATCCAAAGTTCGGCCCGGTCGAACTAAGCGCATTTTTACTTGTTTTATTTGCATTAAGCAAAAATATTTTCAAATCAGACGATATATGTATATTCAATTATTTATAATGACAACATATACAACATATACAACCAAATAGCAAATGGGAAAACTATGTATCGAAATGTTATTTTTAGATACACCTGAACCGAATTATTCCCTTCTTTGGCATTCTAAAAACAATGATCAAGGCAAACCATACACTCCTTTAAAGGCGTAGATTAAAAATAATTCAATCCCTGATCTATAGGCTAAATAAAGGCTTATAAGCTGTTTTTAAATACAAAGTTTCTTTAAATTATCAAATAAAACGCACAACTATCGTAAGCAGTTGAATACATATTTACCGGGAAGCTGGTTTTTAAACACGAATTTTTGCCAAATATGGAAAAGAAATTTCTTTCAAAAAACAAAGAAAAACTAACAACAAACAAGAGGCAATTAAAAATTATATAACGCTTTTAGCACAAGTCCATATAAAAATGGCCATTTTGGCAAATTTATATTTCAGTTATTTTCAGTTTGGGCAAAATAAAAATTCTTCAAACCTCAAATGTTAAGTTCCCAAATGTCTTGGGTTTTTGGCGGTGAGTCTAATATTTATTAATTTATTTTTTTTTTATTCTTGTTAAACATATAAAATTCTTTCCAGCTTTGCTTTTGTTTGCTGTCGCAAATTTAACGCAAGCTGTCAACGAGCGCCATGACTTGAGTGTGATCACAGACCTTATCGATATGATGGTAGAGCAATTGGAAATACTAAAATGTATGACAAGAAGTTGTGATCCTTTGGCCCTTGAGAAAATGATTGAAATTGAGGATGGTGTAGAAAGGGATCTTAAGGCTCAATCGTCCCTTCCGGAAACCCATGAATACGAATCAGAGAAAGTGGATAAAGCTATTAAACTATCAGTGGCCAAGTATTTGGAAGTTGAACCCAAATGTCAAGATACCAGCTACAGTTGTCCCAATCCCATATTAAAGGAACTCCCAAAATATTTCACTGACTATGTTAACGCTGTACAGGAAATTATAATGTATGGCCGAAAATGTGTCAATTTGAATAATATCGAGCAAGCCATAAATGTCTTGGGCGAAAGCGTTGAATTGGTGGAAGGATATCACAACCACGCCGGAAACTATATGCAACGCGTTTTACCCTCTTGCGTTCATTGCTCTAATGGTTTTAGGCAATTGTGTGATGAAGCTGCAATAAATTGAGGATTGTTTATGAAAAAGTGGCGCCAAAGACTGCAATAAAAACGATGCACTATTGCAAAGCATTAACATAAATTGTTGACTTTTTGTTGAGGGACACTAAAGGAGGGATAATTAACCTTGTGCTAACAAGCACAAAAATGCTTTTTTTTGAGAAAATATCTTAGTTGGTTTATCCGTAGCAAAATGTCCTCCGGAGAGGACATTGGAAGTCAAGACATTGGAGTCAAATCCAATTACCAAAGAGCGAATTATTAGGAAATAAAGCACTTGACTTCAAATGTTGCATAGATACTTTTTTGTTGTAGGTCGTTGAGGATTGAAAATGACCCAGATCGGTTTATATTTGGTTATAGCTTCCATATATATCGATCAACCGATTTGACTTCTTGAGGCTTTACAAGCCGCAATTTTATTCTGATTTGGCAGAAATGAGCATGTAGTATTTTGTTATGACCATCAACAATTGTGTTTTGTACGGCCCATAACCTGAAGATAAGTTGGCAACCCTTTTCAGCAAGTTAAGATAAAAACAAGTAAAGGCGTTCGCTCGGCCGAATCTATTATACCCTCCACCATGGATCGCATTTGTCGAGTTCTTTTCCCGATATCTCTCTTTAGGCAAACAAAGGATAAAAGAAAAGAATTGCTATGCTTTTGAAGGCATGTCAAGTTATGGTCCGATTCGGACCATAATTGAGTTGAATGTTGGAAACCATAGTAGGAGTCATTGTGTAAAATTTCAGCGGATTATAATAAGAATTATGAACTTTACGGGCTCAAGAAGTAAAATAGGGTGATCGGATTATGTGGGAGCTGTATCAGGCTACAGATTGCTTCAGACCATATTTAGCACGTATATTGAAGGTCATGGGAGAAGTCGTTGTACAAAATTTCAGCCAAATCGGATAATAATTGCGTCCTCCAGAGGCTCAAGAAGTCAAAATCCCAGATCGGTTTGTATGACAGCTATATCAGGTTATGGACCGATTTGAAACATACTTAGCACAGTTGTTGAAAATCACACAACGAATTTCAGCTAAATCCAATAAGAAGTGCATCCTCCAGAGGCTCAAGAAGTCAAGATTCAAGATCGGTTTATATGGCAGTTGTATCGGGTTATATACCGATTTAAACCATACTTAGCACATAACAAGACACATCGTGCAAAATTTCAGCCAAATCGAAGTCAAGATCCAAGATCGTATTATATGGCAGCTATATCAAAACATAGACCGATATGATCCATTTGCAATCCCACCCGACCTACACTCATAAGAAGTAATTAAGCGGCTAGCTTTACTTTTTCAAAAGTTAGCGTGCTTTCGACAGACAAACGACAGACATGGTTAGACGGACTTAAAATGTCATGACGATCAAAAATATATATACCTTATCGGGTCTTACCCCCATCCAATGGTGAAGTGTATAATAAAAATCTTGTCCGTCAAACTACCTCTTTATTCCCTACACCACTACTGTGGTACAGGGTATTATAACATAGTGCATTTGGTAGAGAGATAGACCCTTTGATAAGAATACCGATCGACTCAGAATCGAGTTTCTGATTCGATTTAGCTATGTCCGTCGTCTATCTGTCCGTATGTCCATGTTAAATTGTGTACAAACTACAGGTCGCAATTTTCATCCGATCGTCTTGGTTCAGGCATGTTTTTCGGCTTAGAGACGAAGCCTATTGAAATTGGAAAAAACCCGTTCAGATTTGGTTATAGCTCCCTTTTATATGTTCGTCTGATTTGCAGTAATAATGCAATAAAATGCTCACTTGTTAACTGATTCTCTTGAAAGTTGTTTAGGAAGGATTTCCTCTTGACTCTCGACATTAATGGTGAATTTCATAGAAATCGGTTCAGATTTAGATATAGCGCAAAATACCGTGGTGTTTTGCTGGACAGGAAATAGAACTTCAGATCCAACATTTTGGAAAGGGCAAGAAAGGCAACTTTTGCCCTATACACCTGCAAGAGAGCCATTGGCAGAAGTTAGGTGTTTAGGCCGCGTGTCATGCATTGGGTATATACTGCAGTTGCCCTATCTATAATGCTATATGGTGTTGTGGTCTGGTGGACAGCGCTTTAAAAGTCCACCTACTGCTCAATACTTAACATCATCCGGTTAAGTATTGAGCAGTAGGTGGACTTTTTGTTTAGCCATTCTTGGCTTACATGGAATTTATGTGACGTTGTCGAGTCGAGTCCTTGGTCTACTCGAAAAAATGAAGTGCAGAACATGATTGTTTAGCCATTTTTGGCTTACACGGTCATTATGCGACGGTGTCGAGTCGAGTCCATGGTCTACGCCCTTGGCTTCAAAGCAGCTTCATATATGTCTTGCCGATAATAAATCTCATTTTCTTAGACACCAGTCTCGATTAAAACGATTGAAGAGAGAGCATCGGCGGTCACTTCTGCCATCTCCATCACTTGATGGAAGTTGATTGTCACTGCGATGTGTGTTCGTTTAATTTGAGCCTTCACTCGCCGAAGGTGTTGTTGCAGTTTTGTTTTTGACCACCTTTGCGTTATATATCGCTACCAGTATCGTTATAACATTTTTTTGTGCGATATACAAACATTTTGTTCACTTTGAGGCGTTTGAGTTCACCAACAACAGTTAGTTGTGATTTTCCAGCCAAACATAATGCAATCACTTGATTACATTTGAACTTCATCACCAATAATATATGTTTTTTTTTATTCCTCCACAATAGGATGGGGGTATAATAATTTCGGCACTCCATATTCTTGATCGCCATGACATTTTAAGTTGATCTAGCCATGTCCGTCCGTCTGTCTGTTGAAAGCACGCTAAGATTGGAAGGAGTAAAGGTAGGCGCTTGAAATTTTGATAAATACTTCTTATAAGTGTAGGTCGGTTGGAATTGTAAATGGGTCAAATCGGTCCATGTCTTGATATACCTGCCATATAAACCAATCTCCAGATTTGAGCTGTCGTTTTTGGTACCAACTACCAACAACTATGCCAAGTATGGTCTAAATCGGTTCATAACCTGATATAGCTGCCATACAAACCGATCTCCCAAGCATAGAAGACATTGACGAAAATGTCAATAGGATCACGACTGCACTGGTGGGGTTCTTCGAAGATAGTTGTCCTCTTCCGTAAAGGAAATCAGTCCAAGAAAAACCCTGGATGAGCGGGGAGATTCGCAATATTGGGAAAGAGGTCAGCAGACTTTTTAACAGAGCTCGTCGTAAAAAGGCGGAAGTTTATTGGGATGTGTATCACACATTGCTCAAGGAATACAATAAGATTACCAGAGCGACAGAACGTGTCTCCTGGAAGCTTTTCTGCAAACAGGTCGATAACGTTAATGACGCCGCCAAGATAAAAAAGTTTCTCTCAAAAACCCATGTCCATACTGAGACTTTAGTAGACGCCATGGGAGTGAGAGCAGAGACAACGGAGGATATGTTGAGGCTTTTGATGAAAACCCATTTTCCACCGGATAAGACGGGACTCACAGAAACACCGGAATCTTGGAATAGTGACGTTGATCGAATGTTTATAATAAGTGAATTTATGGCGATGGAATCCTTGAGGGCGTGATGGAATATTTCCGGCGTTACTACAGAAAGAGGCAGACTATCTGGCACCTCATCTGGCCAAAATTTTCACAGCGTGCCTAAAACTTGCCTGGCAGGAGGCAAGGGTGGTGTTTATACCCAAGCCCGGCAAGGCAAGTTTTGCGACACCAAAGACCTACAGACCCATAAGCCTTACGTGCTTTCTACTCAAAACCATGGAACGTATTGTGAACACCATGAAAAAGAGTAGAACATTCAGCGAACTGCTCAAATACAAACAGCATGACTATGTCAAGGGAAGGTCAGTGGAGACTGCCCTGCACGAGGTTGTGCATAAAATAGAAGAATCCTTCGATGCTAAAACTTACACACTGGCGGTATGCATTGACCTTGAGGGGACTTTTAACAATGTGCGAACCGACACAACGATCTAATCCTTAGACCAGTACCGGGCGGACTCGGTCCTTAGAAACTGGATAAACCATATGCTAAGGAACAGGTGGATAAATTGTGTGCATGGCATAAATATAAGGGAGAAAGTGGCACAGGGCACGCCACAGAGGAGAATTTTATCGGCACTCCTATGGGTGACCACCTTAAATGACCTATTACGGATGCTGACTGAGGAGGGATTTGAACCCGTCTGCTACGCAGACGACGTTTTAATGCTTCTAAAAGGTAAGGATCCGAACAGGCTATGCAGAAGGGCCGAAAGGGTCTTGCATATGGCATATGACTGGGCTAGACCCAGAGGTCTCAATGTTAACCCAGAGAAGACTGAAATATGCCTGTTCACGAGGAAGAGGAAGGTGGGCTTATTTAACACACCACGTTTCCTCAATAAGACGATTTCGATATCTGACAAGGTCAAATACTTAGGTATGATCTTAGACAGAAAACTGAATTGGAAGTGTCACATTTAGGAGCGTACTGAGAAGGCTAACAGATGTTGGGCACTATGTAGACGGGTCGGAGGCTCGAAATGGGGACAGAATCCTATGACATTTCACTGCAGAAGCGTGATTAGAGTAATACTTACGCCTCAGTAGTTTGGTGGACTGCTATGAAGAAAAAGTGCAAAATAAGGACCATACAACAGGTTCAGAGAACATGTTGTCTTGGCGTAGGCGGAGCGATGAGGACCATGTCCACTAGGGCACTGAAGACTATTCTAGATATCCGACCCATTGACATACAAATTAAGTGTGAGGCAGCCACTGCGGCTATGAGACTTAAGACGATGGGAGAATGGATTGAGGATGGGAGCAGCTCATACCATCGCTGTATAATCGAGGCTAAGATAGGAAAACTGGAAGGAAGGAAAGAGGTCTCCGTTCGGATACCTGCGATGAACCTTGAAGTCGAGTGCGAGGCACTGCTGCCATCGGCACAGTCTTGGATTGATGGAACCCTAGTATTCCCATCTGGAAGATCATGTTACACAGATGGATCAATGCTAGAGGACAGAATGGGCCTGGGGATTTACATTGAGAACCCAGGGAATGAAATCTGTTTTAGACTCCCTGACGATAATACGGTCCAGCAGCCGAAAATCCGGGCGATCACGAAATGCGTGAAGTGGTGTGGTGCTAACGCGAGGACGTCGAGTGTGAACATTTTTACCGACAGTAAAATTGCCATAAGGGCGATAAGAACCAGGACGGTAAGGTTACGAACAGTATTGCAGTGTAGGAGGGAGATTAACACCTTCTTTGAGAATGCGAAAATCAGCATCGTTTGGGTGACGGCCCATAACGGAGTAAGGGGAAATGAAAGGGCAGGCGATTTGGCGGTGAAGGACAAAGGACCGCCGTCAATAAACTTGCTTAACCTTCGAGTTAAGCAAGTTTATTGACTTTCGGGTCGACACAGTCCGAGTTAAGGGAGTGGGAGACGAATGCGCATACAACATTGTGGAACAGCGAAAAGGTCGATAGGACGGCAAAAATCCTACGGGGGGATCCAGATCGTGAGAAGACGAGGCTTTTACTGAAAGGGAGCAAGAAGGAGGTCAGTATAGCATTTGGTATAATAACGGGACACATAGGACTACGGGCTCACTTATGTAAAATCGGTGCGGCAAGTGATAGCATGTGTAGGGCATGCGGGGAAGATGATGAGACGTGGGAACATTTTGCTTTGTCATTGCCCGGCTTTCGCGTCCAACAGATACCGGTGCTTAGGTGGAGACACCATATCAGACATAAACCAACTTAGGGGAGTGGTATTGAAAACAAATAAGGATTTTGTAAGTAGCACGGAATTCCTAACTTAAAATTTTCTTTTTAGAGGTTACTTTATAGTTTTTAGAACCCACCACAAGCTGATTACTGGCATAGGTGTGTGCCCATAGTGGCATGGGGCGGATTAATACCTGCACCCTCTTTTCAACCTAACATAACCTAACAGATTGCACAGTTTGACTGTCTGAGCCAATAGAGGGCGCAATTATTACTCAATTTGCCTGAAATTTTGGAGATTTTTTTTTTTTCTATGACTTCTAACCGCTATGGGAAGTACTGTCTATGTCGGTCAATAACTTGATATGGCTCATATATATTTGAAAAAGTCATTCGAAGAACTTCACAAATATGATCCATGATGGAAAATATATAAGATTTGGCCCAGCCGAACTTTGCATACTTTTGCTTGTTTGTAATTAAATCAGAATAAAATTCTTACTGTGGCTTTAAAAAAATATAATGAGATATCAATAAAACAAGTATCATGTAGTTGTCATTTTTAGTTTGGCAGGTATACCAGTGTGAACTTGGCAACATTTCGTTTTAGTTACTCCGTATATTCTAGATTAATGCTTTTCTATTGGGTATTTTTCCACAGTAGGCTTTATTTAAATTCGGAATCCAGAGTGATATGAAAATGAGAAATATTTTTTTTTTTATACAGAATAGATATGACAAAAATAATGTTATCAAATTAATTATATTGAAATAAAGTAGAATAATATAAAATGTTTTCAACAGTTGAATAAATATTTGCCACGTACAGTTATACTAGCAGAAAAATTGAGAGAATGTTTTTTTGTAAATAAGTCCAAATGCGATATACGGATTGATATAAAAGCCGCGGTTATATCATATCGATATTTCAGTTACTTTCTATTCAGGATAAAATGTCTACATTTAATAGCATCCACTTCTTATTTGGCGGTGAGTTTTAGTTTTAATCATTGTTTTTTATTAAATCTTTAGAACATATAGTTTGTTTTCAGCTTTGTTCTTGTTTAGTGCTGCAAATTTAACGCAGGCTGACAACAAACGCCTTGAGATGAGTGTGATGACAAATTTCATTAATGTAATGGAGGAACAAATTGATGTAATGCGATGTATGGAAAGAAGTTGTGATCCTTTAGTCTTTGAGAAAATGCTTCAAAATGAAAATGATGTAGAAAGTAATCTTCAAGCCCAATCACCGTTTTCTGAAACAAACGAATTGAAATCAGAGAAGGTGGCCAAAGCTGTTCAGCGGTCAGTGGCCAAATATTTGCTCATCGAACCTCTATGCCAAGATACCAGCTACAGTTGTCCCATTCCTGTGTACAAAGAAATTCCCAAAGATATCGCTGACTACATTAATGCTATACAGGGCATTGTTACCAATGGCCGAAAGTGTATCAATTTCAGTAATATCGATAAAGCCATAAATATCTTGGGTGAGGGCGTTGAATACGTGGAAGAATATCGCACTCATTCCGGAACTAGCATGCAACGAGTTTTGCCTGCCTGCTTGCATTGTTCCAATGGTTTCAAGCAATTGTGCGATGCAGCAACTACAGGATACTGAGGAAAATCAATTAACCACAATCCAATACAAATCAGCTGCCACATACTTACCGAAAATAATTATGTGTTGTTAATCTTAATAATCCATTATTAAAATTTGTTTAATTTTTAAATAATTCACTTAGGATTTTCTGTTAAAGTAAAGATTTTGTAAGTTCTTCCCTAAGAATCAGTAAATTAAGTTATATTTTAATTTTTGTAAAAGCTAGCAAAAGGAAGTTCACTTAATCCAATGACTACAATTTTTGATCGTCTAACAATTTCCTGCGAATTTTCCAGAAGAAGGTAACGAACGCGGATGAGATTGTCTAGAAGTCGTAGACGATTCCCCCGTCGTGAGGAGTTGTGACGAATCTTCTGGAAAAGTGTTACGTAAATCTTCCATATGAGTTGCTAAGGAGTAAGTCACAAGTCTTGGAAGATCTTAGAATCGCGCAAGAATCGTATGGGCGAGTAACAAATGATTGTTTTGAAAGATTAATAAAATATTCTTCTAGAAGAGTTGCGCATTACTCGCTTGGACGAGTAACAAACAAATATTGTGGAATATGTATTTAATACTAGCTGAACCGGGCCCGCTCTGCTGCGCCTTCTTTTACTCTATATGGAACAAAATTATCTTTAAAATATTTATTTTGTGAAAAACCATCCTACGAAAAAAGTTTATCTATATCGCTTGAATAACAGTATAACAATATAAATGTCTTTATCTGAATCCCGTATGATCTTTATTTAGGGTCATTAACGTTTGGGTGTTAAATATACTCCATTCTTAAAAGTCTTTATTTCAGCCCGATATTGTCATGATGTCCGATCTAGGTGTGTTTTCTAGTGGTGAGGTGGCTTCCTAGACACTTGGCGCTGAAATATTATAAGCATCGTGCTATTCTCTCAAATACTATTTATTGCCCAAAAAGTAATTGCGGATTTTTCATATATTCGGCGTTGACAAATTTTTTCACAGCTTGTGACTCTGTAATTGCATTCTTTCTTCTGTCAGTTATCAGCTGTTACTTTTAGCTTGCTTTAGAAAAAAAGTGTAAAAAAAGTGTATTTGATTAAAGTTCATTCTAAGTTTTATTAAAAATGCATTTACTTTCTTTTAAAAAATCCGCAATTACTTTTTGGGCAACCCATATTTAAAACTCATATTGACTTTAGTTTCAGGAGTGTTTATGTAACGAGGCATCCTCAAACACTTGGCCCCAAAATTTGTACTCTCTTGGGGGTGTTTTGGGAAAAGGGCGGTGTCCCAAATACATTGTCACGAAAGCGGGTATCAATTTCGTACTCTTCTCCCCAATACCTTCCATTTGAGCCCCTCATTGACGTTGTCGGTAAATATGCCCGATTTAGAGGTGTTTTGGGGAGTGGGATGTTCCCCCAATCACTAAGCCCTGAAAATATATCAGCATCGTGCTCTACTCTCAAATATCATTTATTTGAACCCTATTTTGCCATTGATATCAAATTCGTTTTCTAATCTCAAATGCCTTTCATTTAAACCCCTTATTGCAAAATTCAACAAATATGTCCGGTTTGGGGTAATTGTGAGCAAATACATCCTATTTGGGGGGTTTTATGGGGGTTTGAAGACCCCTAGTCAGTTGGTCCCGAATGTTGATATCATATTCCTGGTCTACTGCAAAATACCTTTCATTTGAGCCCCATATTTCCATAGTTCGCAAACATGACCGATTTGGGAGAGTGTTTTGGGGGATGGGGCGGCTGTTCAGTGACTTGGCCCTAAAAATATATATCAGATTCGTGTTCTACTCTAAAATACCTTTCATTAGAGTCCCATAATGGAATGGCCAGCAAATACGTCCTATATGGCTGGTGTAATTGGGGTGGTGTGACCAAATAGACACTTTTCCCGAATATTGATAACAAATTTGTTCTTTACCCCCAAAAACCTTTCATTTGAGTCCCAAATTGCTATGCTCGTAAATTTGTCCACTTGGGGGGTGTTTTTGGGAGGGGCGACCCCCAAACACTTGGACCCACATTTGGATATCAGATTCGTTTTCTACATTCAAATAATTTTTATTTAGGCCCCATATTCCGATTGTTAGTAAAAAGTCCTGTTTGGGGGGTGTTTTGTGGAGGGATTGGACCCTCAGAAACTTGGTCCCACATTTGGATATCAGATTCGTATTATACGTGCAAATACTTTCCATTTGAGTCCCATATTGCCATGGTCGATAAATATGTCAGATTTAGAGGGGTTTTGGGAGTTGGGGTGGTCCCCCTAACACTTGGTCCAACAATTGGATATCAGATACGTTTTCTTATCTTAAATATCTTTCATTTGAGTCCCATACTGTCTTGATTGGTCTAAATTTGTATTTGGTAGGCTTTGGGGATGGGGCGGCCCCCCTAGGTACCCCATCCGAAATTTGGATATAAAATTTTTGGTTTTAGGTTACTATAAGAGAGCACACAAAATTTCGCTGAAATCGTATTACCCATCAACGATATCTGGCGTTTCTGAAGATTAGGATAAGGGGGAGGGTCCGCCCCCCTTCAGATATCAAAAAATGTAGTAGCCTATTTTCACCGCGGGATCATTATGCACCGTCAGTATAATCTTCAAGAAAATCGGTTCTGCCGTTTATGAGTCTATAAGGAACACACAAACAAACACAAATTGATTTTTATATATAAGAAGATTACTCTAAGATCCTCCAAGCATATAACCCTTATTTGCTTAGAGGATCTAAAAACCCTTTTCAAGATTAGGTGTTCAAAAACGTAACAACTACGAAAACACTCAAAAAAAAATTCTATTACTCGTCATATTCGAGATATAAATACCAATCATCATATAAGCCAGGTGAGAATTCTGTTTGGTGTTATGGAAGTTGTCGATTCGAAACAAAACATTGTGTAACATAATTCAATACAAGTCCTAAACTCACCAGGATTGAAAGTATATACAATTGCGAAAAGTTAACTCAAGTGATTAATAAACAAATCACCTGGACGTGTTTAACGTCATGGATTGCGCAATAATCGACTCGAAGAGTTGCTAAAACTTCCGCACACGCAATGGATTGCCTATTGATAGCGTATACCACGAGTCATATGGACGATTATTACGCAATGGGTTGTAAAAGATTCGTCTCGAAGAGTTGCCAAAAAACTTCCGCACACGCAATGGATTGTCCAATGATATCGTAGAAGAGTGTTTTGCGACCCATACTGAAGAGCAATTGCGTAAAAATCTTTCAGAAGATTGTTTTATTCATCGCGGGGACGAACACTCTTCCAAAATAATGAAAAATGTTTGTTGGGTTAGTCGCCAAAAGAGTGTTGCCAATTTCGTAATTTTTTTATCGTTTTTCTTCAGTGACGAAATTTGAGGTTTATTTTCGGTGGAAAAAATTGGCGTTTTTCTATAAAAACTAAAACAAACATATACTTTTAAATCGAAAATTTATTCGTCGTGTGGATACGTGATCTGGAATGAAACATTTAACTGTGTCACTTTTAAAGCCCCTGTTAGAGAATACCTTGGTGGTTGTGCTCATAGTAAGTGTGCAGCAATCTCTAATCGTCTTTTGTATTCAACTGACTATTAGGTTGTTGTAGAAGTTTACTAACATCTGATAGTTAATTCGGTTGAAATTTGTTATTTTTTATAAACATTTTTTTATTTTACTTGCCAATTTATATACTCATATTCCCCTAAATATTGTAAATTCCAAACACCCTATTTCAGGCCATCATATTGCGTGGAGCTCGAGAATACCGACTATGCAGTTTATCTATGTAAACATACAATGCAAAACAAAACTCGAATTGAACTGGCCGACTATGAAATTGAGAATTTGGCGAGATATTCTCTAGAAAATATGAATTTGTATTTATGCAACCCATACAAACCATATAAAATTTAAACAAAATACCTTTTTAACAAAACTAAAAAACGTGACAAACTAGAGCGCAAAGTTCTCGATTCAACAGAGCGAGCATTCTGGGATGTTCATTGTCATACGCCAGGGATGTGTTTACACCACAGACATTGATATTAAAAAAGAATATCGTAGAGGAGCTTCAAGTCATGACACCGGTTTGGGGAGTGCCTCAATTGCCAACAATCCTATTATTGACACGCATTATAACACTGAGAAAACAAAAGATGAGATATCACACAATTAAGGTCTCGAAAGCAACAGAAGAGTAAGTAAAAAAAGAATATCACATCAAACTCAACATTAACATTCACAAATCAGTTTTTGAGCAAATAAACCATTAACGATGTTTTTATCTTCTCTCCCTAGATTGGTAATATAATGAATTTGGTCGCTTTATAACCTCACTCGAATTGCAAAATCCCTGGCTAACAGATAGCACCGAAATGTGGGATGCAGAGAGAAATTGGTGAGGAAATAAAAGGAAATAAAAAAATTAACTTACCTTATTTCAATTTTGTAGCAACGAAGTTTCTATGCGCCGCTGCAAACGATGGGCATTTAGTATGCGTGAATTATTGAAGGATCCTATGGGACGGGAACGATTCGCCAAAATTTTGGAAAATAGAATGTGATAATTTGTTTTAAATATATAATCTGAAAAATATAGCAAATTGAAATTAGGTTAAAATCTGAAAAGTAGTTTTTGGGGATTTAAGGGTAAAGGTTATGAACCCATTAATTACGAACTGATAGAAAAATGTCCAGCAATAGAAATGTCCTACAAAACTTTTAGGTTTCATTGGCATAAAGTGGACGAATGCAAATAATTAAATAAACTATTCCATAACAAAAAAAAAAAATCTTTGACGCTTTAGCGCCTTGAAACAGAAATAAAATAAGAATTATAAAATAAAATGGTCATTGCCATAACAGGCAAAAAAAAAAAGGAAAAAATACAAGTCAACACCTCTTTGGGGAAAAGCAACATTAGGAGGCGATAACTACCGCTGAAAATTTTTCCGATTTTCTCGCAAGGATTCGAACTCAGCCGTGTAGCGTCATACGCACGCGGATATTCTAACCTTCACACTACGGCGTTATCCGAGCATGCATTGGAGAAATAACAGCTAGTAGACAAGTTGTCGAACTTGTTAAGTTTCGTACTTTCATCACAAAGTCGTTTTCGCAATGAATTCGATTTAAGTACATCCTATCAACCTACGCCTCTTAAAGCCTTCACGGACCTAAAGGTATCCAGTGATGACCTCCTTAATCAAGAGTTAAAAACGCGGCATGCCAAGTTTGTGGTATCTTCTGGCTTTAAGTTTCCATTGAAATAAAATTCTTTGATCATTTAGCTCGCCTCGAAAGTTGTTCACTAGAATTGTGAATTGGCCGTGCCGAACAATTGATACCCACCACTATGGATATATAGTAATAATCTTATAATTATTATTGAAGAACCTAAATCGTCAGATAGTCTATATAGCAGCTATATCCAACATAGTCCGATTTGGCCCCTTCAAGAACTAAACCTGTTTGAAGAAGAAATATGACTATGTGCAAACTCAACTCGATATCTCAATTTTTATACCTACCACCATAGGATAGTGGTATACTATTCTAGTCATTCAGTTTGTAACACCTCGACATAAATAAAGTATATATATTCTTGATCGTCTCGACATTCTGAGTCGATCTCGCCATGTCCGTCCGTTCATCTGTCGGGAGTCACGATAGCGGCCCAATGCGTAAAGCTTGCCGCTTAAAATATTGCACAGCTACACTATTGATGTAGGTCATTGGGGATTGCAAATAGGCTATATCGGTTCAAATTTGGATATAGCTCTCATAAAAACCGATCTCCAGATTAGATTTCTTGAGCCCCTGAAAGCCACAATATGTGCCCGACTTGGCTAAAGTTTGCAGATTGTGTTCTGTTATCACTTCAAACAACGGTGCCAAGTACGGTTCAAATCGGTCCATAGCCTGATATAGCTCCCATATGGACCGATCTCCCGATTTGGCTTTTCGAGAGTCTGAAAGCCACATTTAATGACCGGTTCCGCTAAAGTTTTGCAGATAGTATTGCATTATGACTTCTACAACTGTGCCAAGTAGGGTCTAAAACGGTCTGTAACATGGTATAGGTCCCATATAAACTGATCTACCGATTTGAAATCTTGAGACCGTGGAAGCTGCAATTTTTGTCCGATTTAGCCAAAAATTTACACAAAGTGTTCTGTTATGACTTTCAACAACTGTGCCATGTACGGCCTAAATCGATTTATAACCTGATATAGCTCCCATATAAACCGATCTTCCGATTTGATTTCTTGAGCTCTGACAAACGGCAATTTTTGCCCGATTTGGTTGAATTTTTTCATGTGATGTTCTGTTATGACTTTCAACAACTGTGCCAAATAAGGCCAAAATCGGTCTATAACCTGATATAGCTTCCATATAAACCCATCTCCCGATTTGATTTCTTTAGCCCTTACAAGCCGCAATTTTTGTCCGATTAGGATGAAATTTTGTACGTGGTAATCTGTTATGACCTTCAACAAATGTGCAATGTAGGGTCCACATCGGTCTATAACATGAGATAACTCCCATATAAACCGATCTCCCGATTTGACTCTTGAGCCCCTGGAAGTCGCAATTTTTGTCCAATTCGGCTAAAATTTTGTTCTATTATGACTTTCAGCAACTGTGTCAAGTACGGTCAAAATCGGTCTATAACCTGATATACTCATACAGCTCCCATATAAACCAATCTCCCGATTTGACTTCGAGAGCCCCTAGAGGCCGCAATTTTTGTCCGATTTGGCTGAAAGTTTGCATGTAATGTTCTGTTAAGACTTTCAAAAACTGTGACAAGTACGGTCTAAAGCGGTTCACAAGTTGATATAGCTCCCATATAAACCGATCTCCGGATTTGACTTCGAGAGCCCCTGGAAGCCGCAATTTTTGCCCGATTTCGCTAAAATTTTACTGATAGTGTTCTGTTATAACTTTCAACAACTGTGCCAGGTAGGGTCTAAGTCGGTCTATAACATGATACTGCTCCCATATAAACCGATCTCCTGATTTGACTTCTTGAGCCTCTGGAAGTCACAATTTTTGTCCGATTTAGCTGATTTGACTTCGTGACCCCTTACATGACGCAATTTTTGTCCGATTTGGCTAGAATTTTACGTGTAGTGTTCTGTTTATGGAACATACACTCGTTTGTACCGTTCAAAACCAGAATGTTATTTGCAAAAAACTATCTCACTCCCATTCTTCAGTGCAGCTGTGAAGACGTCGCATCCTGTAAAGCCAACGGTTCAACAAAATTTGATGTCGCATTTAACAACATCGCTAGATATATCTATGGACTCAAAATATATGACAGAGGTTCAGTCTATGCAAACCAGGAATATAATATGCCATACGATAACTACGGTACTTGCAGACTACTCGTGTTTTTCCACAAGCCTACGTGTCAAAAAGAACCTCTACCAAAAGTTAATTTTTTCACGGTCAAGTCATGGTAAAAATATTTTCCAAATAAGGCATAGGAGTCTAGTATCCGCACAATTTGTCTGTGGAAACAAATGCCGCAGATAAACAGTTTATCGCCAAGCCAGCTACGGAGGCCACCGTAGCGCAAAGGTTAGCATGTCCGCCTAAGACGCTGAACGCCTGGGTTTGAATCCTGGCGAGGCTATCAGAAAAAATTTTCAGCGATGGTTTTCCTAATGCTGGCAACATTTGTGAGGTACTGTGCCATGTAAAACTTCTCTCCAAAGAGGTGTCGCACTGTGGCACTCCGTTCGGACTCGGCTATAAAAAGGAGGCCCCTTATCATTGAGCTTAAACTTGAATCGGACAGCACTCATTGATATGTGAAAAGTTTGCCCCTTTTCCTTAATGGAATGTTCATGGGCAAATTATGCAATTTTTAGCTAAGGGCCGCAAAAATAGTAACCACGACCAATCAAACATCAGCACATTTAGCGATAGCCAAAAAGCGGTTAAGCGGGTATTAACACAGGATATAAAACGCTGCATCAATGTCTGCACTGTCTGGAGTAACTTCAGAGTGAACACAATATGATCCTGTGTTGGATTCCTGAACATAAAAATGTGAAAACCACTACAAGGCTGACTTGCTGGCGATGCAGGCTGCAAATTTTCCCACGGTCCCGATAACAGATATTCACCCTCCAAGAAATGTGGTTTAATTGATGAAACTCAACAGCAAATTGTCACCATTAGAAAAAACTACCGAATCTAGGGCAAATAAAGCATATTTTTGATCATTATTTGACTCAATTTTATTTGTATTTGAACTAGCGAAATGCGTCAAATAATTGCGTGTTATGTGAATAAAAAGTCAACATTGCATGAATTTTGTTATTTATTGGGCAAATATAATAAAGCAAATTTGAGTAAACTATTTGCCTAATGTGACCATAGCTTTACTCATCTTTTAATTCAGTTTTTCAACATATAATTGTGATAAATGTACACGAAGAAAAAGTATTCGGGGTGATTATGCAAACTTTGGGGTCAATTAGCATGTTAATGTTTGGGCTAAAAAGAAAGTAAGACTGCCACGTTGACAAAGGAATAAAATAATTGCAAATATTTTATCCTAAAATTATTGATAATTTATGTGCTTCGGAAGAAATACCTAATACAGCAATTCGAAGTTAGACTTACAATACGAATGTTCAGAACATTGCTGATTTTTTATGTATTCTCAAATTTACAACTTATTATTCTAAAGGTTATTTTTTCCTTTTCTTCTTACAACTTTAATTATCTTATTTATGTTTTTTCGTTAATACAAGCAGGAATATTCTCTTCCAAACGCTATGCTGATGTTATTTATGATCTATTTATTACTCTCCATGACACACATGATTAGTGTAGATGGAGATTCTAAAGACGTAACTCGAAATCTACTGCATGTTCTAAAAAGACAAAGAGATGGTGTAAAGATATGCCGCATAAATTCTCATAGTATAGTAAACAAGATTGATGAGTTCAAGTATATATTCGAAAATGCCGATATAATATGTCTCTCAGCGACTTTGTTACACACTGCAATACCAGATAGCTTGATAAACTTGAATGGATATACTGTATTCAGATCCGATAGAGAACGTCGTTGGGGTGGTGTTGCCATTTAAGCAAAGAACTCGTTAAAAGCCAAATTCCGATTAAAATCTAATCCTGATGATCAAATGGAATATATATTCGTAGAGTTTTTATCAAACTTGAAAAAATATCTTGATTGGTTATATCTATCGGCCAAACAATGCAATAGATTTGAATCAAATTCACAACGTCTTAGAGACCATAACATTGGAATATAACGGTATTATTATAGCTGGGGACTTCAATTCCAATATTCCTGTATATTCCAAATTGACGGACAATATGTTAGCACTGGTAGATTTTTCGTCAACTTTTGGATATGTTCTTTGTGAATAAGAACGAATCCGAACGAGCTATGCAGAAGGGCCGAAAGGGTCTTGAATATGGCATATTACTGGGCTAGACCCAGAGGTCTCAATGTTAACCCAGAGAAGACTGAATTATGCCTGTTCACGAGGAAGACGAAGGTGGGCCAATTTAACGCACCACGTTTCCTCAATAAGACGATTTCGATATCCGACAAGGTCAAATACTTAGGGGTGATTTTGGACAGGAAACTGAATTGGAAATGTAACATTCAGGAGCGTTCTGAGTAGGTTCATAGATGTTGGGCACTATGTAGACGGGCCGTAGGCTCAAAATGAGGCCTGAATCGTAGGATAGTCCACTGGCTCTACAGGAGCGTGATTAAACACATACTTACTGAAGCCTTAGTAGCTTGGTGGACTGCTATGGAGAAAAAGTGCAACATAAGGACCATACAACAGGTTCAGAGAACATGTTGTTTTGGCATAGGCGTAGCAATGAGGACCACGCCCACTAGGGATCTGGAGAATATTCCAGATATCCGACCCATTGACATACAAATTAAGTGTGAGGCAGCCACTGCGGCTATGAGACTTAAGGCGATGGGAGAATGGATTGAGGATGGGAGCAGCTCATACCATCGCGGTATAATCGACGACGATCGATCGACGATAGGAAACCTGGGGCAGCCACTGCGGCTATGAGACTTAAGGCGATGGGAGAATGGATTGAGGATGGGAGCAGCTCATATCATCGCGGTATAACCGAGGCGACGATAGGAAACCTGGAAGGAAGGGAAGAGTTTTCCGATCGGATGCCTGAGATGAAACTTGAAGTCGAGTGCGAGGCACTGCCGCCATCGGCACAGTCTTGGATTGACGGAACCCTAGTATTGCCATCTGGATGATCATGTTACACGGATGGATCAAAGCTAGAGGACAGAGTGGGCCTGCTGGGGGTGTTTTAGACTGCCTGACCATAATACGGTCCCGCAGGCGGAGATCCGGGCGATCACTGAATGCGTGAGATGGTGTGGTGCTAACGCGAGGACGTTGAGATGTATGTCCCGATTGTAACCAGGGACCGCACGATACACGTCACCTGTTAAACTGCCCGGCCAGACCCAGATCCCTGTGGACGCACCCCACTTTAGTCGCAGAGTTCCTGTATCTTGACACTCAACAGAATCAAGCAGACGAAAGATAGAACACAATTAACTGCTACAACAACAACAGGCTGCCAACCGAAGGCTGGTCAGACGGACGGACATAGTGCACGATGGTGCCGATGAGATAAAACATCCCAATTTTTGAAACGGGTCCTGTATTGTCTGAGGAACTAGCAGTTTATTTTCATCAAGACTCATTTAACAATCTCTCCTTTGGGTGTTGTATGCGCTTGGTCATTAGGCTCGACTTGAGCAACAATGAAACGGTGAAATTTTATTAAAAAATTACTCTGCGAATTTTTAAATCAAAATTGGACCCCAATTCAATATTTCTGCGCATAATGCATTTAGTTTTGAGGTGGATTTGCATGCTTTGGGGTGCATTTGTTTTGGGGTAATTTTTCATAATGCAAAAGGACTCCAAATTTGGGGTCATTTCTTGTTTAATTTGGGGCGCATTTGTTTGGGACCCACTGTCATAACACACAAAAAACTAGTCTGTGGCAAATTTGAAGACGATCTAATGAAAACTGCTATCTGTGCTTTACAGACAAACTAACATGGACAGAAAGACATACAGACAGAATGACTGATTGACTGGGAGAGCGACGGACATTGCTAAATCGAATTAGAAAGTGAATCTGAATCGATCTGTATGCGTATCAATGGTTCTAACTATCCTCCTTAAGAGCGCCACAAACTAATGCACTAAGTTATAATACCCTATAAAACCTTAGTAGTTATACTATAAACAAACCATTAACCTCCTGGACTACAAAGGAAATGCTATAATTCGTCTTTTATTCATTTGCAAATAAACTGCATTTTTATCACAAGCAGTTGAATACATATTTGGCGGGTGGCAATGTTTGTTACCAACAACATTTTGGGCATTTCCAAAAAAATAGTAGCTTGAACAAAAGGCAACGCCACATTTTTAAAACATAAGGTCATATAAAAATGGTCATTTTAGCAAATCCATATTTCAGTTGCTTTCAGTTTTGGCAATAAGAAAATTCCATCAAGCCAAAATGTCCTTTTTTAACATTCATTTAATTTTTGGCGGTAAGTCGAAATCACTTTTTTCTTAAATCCTTTAATGGACATCCATTCATAAACATCCTTCCAGTTTTTCTTTTGCTGAGTACTGCAAATTTAACGCTGGCTGCCAACGAGCGTTATGACTTGAGTGTGGTAACAGATTTCATTGATTTAATCGAAAAGCAAATCAATATAATGCGATGTATGGCAAGAAGTTGTGATCCATTGGCCTTTGAGAAAATGATTAAAATTGAGGATGACGTAGAAAGAGATCTTAGAGCTCAATCGGCGTTTTCGGAGACCCATGAATACGAGTCGGTTAAAGTGGACAAAGCAGTTCAACTTTCTATTCTCAAATATCTACAAGTCGAACCCCAATGTCAGGATACTAAGTACAGTTGTCCCAATCCTGTGTTTAAAGAAATCCCAAAATATTACAAGGACTATGTAGATGCCATACAGGATATTGTTACCTATGGCCGAAAGTGTGTAAATCTGAGTAATATCGATAAGGCCATTAATGTCTTGGGTGAGGCCGTTGAATATGTAGAAGGATATCACAATCATGCTGGGAACTATTTGCAAAGAGTTTTGCCAGCTTGCTTCCAGTGCTCCAAAGGATTTAAGCAATTGTGCGATGAAGCTGCCTATTGATGCTATTGATGGTTAACATAAACTGCAAATTTTTGTAATTTTATCAACACTAGCCGAACCTAACACGCTCCGCTGTGCTTTCTACAATACAAAGAATAAAAATTTATTTATATTTATAATCTTAACTTCTGGGTCTCAAGAGAGAATCTTGACTTCAAATATACTCCACAGTGTTGGCATACACATCTTGCCAATACCTTTTGGTTGAATGCAGTGTGTATTTCAAAAAGTTAAGATTGTGTGCAGCGGCATAGGCACTTAGCCCAAAATTTGTTTTATTACCCGCCACCATAGGATGGGGGTCTACTAATCTAGTCTTTCCGTTTGTAACACCTTGTAATATTGATCTGCGACCCTGTAAACTATATAAATTCTTGATGGTCTCGACATTATGAGTTTATATAGGCATGTCTGTTCGTCCGTCCGTCGAAATCATGATAACGGCCGAACCTGTAAAGCTTGAAATTTCGCCCAGATACTTATTGATGTCAATCGTTGGTGACTGCAAATGGGCCATATCGGTTCAGATTTAGATATAACTCCCATATAAACCGATCTCCCGATTTGACTTCCTGAGGCCGTACACATTTTCATATGGAGTTCTGTTATAACTTCCAACAACTGTGCTAAGTACCGTCCATATCGGTCAAGAACCTGATATAGGTCTCATATAACCCGATCTCCTAATTTGAGTTCTTGAGCCCTTACAAGTAGCAATTTTGGTCCGATTTGGCTGAAATGTAGTGTTTTGTTAACAATTTCAAGAACTGTGTCAAAAACTCAAAAACGGTTCAAAAAGGTCTATAATTTGAGCTCCCATATAATCCAACCTTCCGATTTGACATCTTGAGACCCTGGAAACCGATATTGACTTTTATGGGCCCAAAACCTCAAATCGAGAGATCAGTCTATATGGCAGCTACATTCAAATCTGGACCGATCGGCGCCAAATTGAAGAAGTACGTCGAAGGCCCTAACACAACTCACTGTCCCAAATTTCGGCGAGATCGGATAATAAATGCGCTTATTATGGGCCCAAACCTTTAAAACGAAAGATCGGTCTATATGGCTGCTATATCCAAATCTGAACCGATCAGGGCCAAATTGAAGATGGATGTTGAATGACCTAACACAACTCGCTGTCCTAAAATTAATTTACAAAAAATTCGCATTTTATGTGACCAAGACTTTAAATCGAGAGATCGATCTATATGGCAGCTATATCCTAACCTGGAACAATCTATGCCAAATTGAAGAAGTACGACGAGTGGTCTAATACAACTCGCTATTCCAAATTTCAAATTTAGCTTTATGAGCCTAAAACCTTAAATCGGCGGATGTGTTATATGGAGGCTATATCAAGATATATTCCGATATAGCCCATCTTCGAACCTGTCTATGGGCAAAAAAAAAACCGGGCAAAGTTTCAGCTCAATATCTACATTTTTAAAGACTGTAGCGTGATATCAACAGACTGACAGACAGAGTTAGATCGCTTTAGAATATTGCGATGATCAAGAATAATCAAGAATATATATACTTTAAAGGGTCGTGAATGGATATTTCGTTGTGTTGCAAACAGAATGACAAATTTAAAATACCCCCATACTTTGGTCGGTGGTATAAAAACAAGTAAAAGCATGCTAAGTTAGGTCAGGCCGAATCTTGGTAACCCACCACAATGGATTCTGCAAAAATTGGACCAGCAATCATGGACCTGCAAATTATGGACAAGCAAATCTTGGCCAGCAAAAATTAAAGCTTCTGGGAACCGAACAAAATTGATCGAGAGACCGGTTTACATGGGAGCTATATCAGGTTATACACGGATTTAGACTGTACTCGGCACAGCTGTTGGAAGTCGTTGCAGAACATTACATGCACAATTTCAGCCAAATCGGACAAAAATTCCAGCTTGTATGTACGCAGGAAGTTTAATCGGCAGATCGGTTAATATGGATGCTGTATCAGGTTATAGACCGATTTGGACCGTACTTGACACCGTTGGTGGAAGTCACAACAGAACATTACATTCAAAATTTCAGCCAAATTCGACAAAAATTGCGGCTTGTAAGGACTCAAGTAGTAAAATCGGGAGATCGGTTTAAATGGGAGCTACTCTAGTGGCTCAAGAGGTCTATACCACAGATCGGTTTAGATGGAAGTTATATCATGCTATAAACCGATTTCGTCCATACGTAGCACAGTTGTGGGAAGTCATAACAGAATATTAAATGCAAAATTTCAGTCAAATCGGATAATAATTGCGCCCTCTAGAGGCTCAAGAAGACCTTTAGGGGCTCAAGAAGTAAAACAGGGAGATCAGCCTAAAGGGGAGCTGTATCAAGTTTTATACAGGTTCAGACCATACTTGACACGTTCGTTGAAGGTCATGGGAGAAGCCGTTGTACAAATCGGATAATAATTGAGCCCTCTAGTGGCTTAAAAAGTCATGATTCAAGATCGGTTTATATCAGGTTATTGACCGATTTGAACCATACGTAGCACAGTTGTTGAAAGTCATAACGAAACACGTCATGCAAAATTTCAGCTAAGTCGGATAGGAATTGCGCCCTCTAGACGCTCAAGAAGTCAAAACCCCAGACCTGTTTCTATGACAGCTATATCAGGTTATAAGCCCATTTGAACCGCACTTCGCACAGTTGTTGAAAATCATAACAAAACACCTTATTCAAAATTTCAGCCAAATCGGATAAGAATTGCGCCCTCTAGGGCCTCAAGAAGTCTAGATCCAAGATAGGTTTATATGACAGCTATATCAACATATGGACTGATATGGCCCATTTACAATGCCAACTGACCTACGCTAAGAGGAAGTATTTGTGCAAAATTTCAAGCCGCTGGCTTTACTCCTTCGTAAGAAAGCATGCTTTCAATACACAGACGGACGGACAGACGGACATGACCAGATCGACCTAAACTGTCATGATGATCAAGAATATATACACTTTATGGGGTCTTAGACAAATATTTCGAGTAGCTACAAACAGAATGACGAAATTAGTATACCTTCATCCTATGGTGGAGGGTATAAAAACGGTGACGAAGAAAATGCGAAAAAACTAATGGCATACTTCTCAACCGATATCATTGCTCCCACTCTATATTTGATCTGCACATGTTCTGCAATGGTCTTTCATTACGTCTTAGTTTTTAGTCTCATAATCTGGGGATTTATGTGGTCTTCGTATGAAGATCAATGGATATCCGTGTGTGCTTCTATTTATCGCAAATTCACATCTAATATTATAAACAATTGAACACATATTTGTCGGGTAGATATATATTTCGAAGCAATATAAACATCGTTCATAACATTATTTTGTTCAATTATTTTGAGCCATTTCTAAGCAAATAAAACAAGGCCGGGTCGGATTTAAATACCCTCCACCATAGATCGCATTTGTCAAGTTCTTTGCCTGGTTTCAGAACTGCTATGCAAATGGAGCTATATCAGGTTATGGTGCGATTCAGGGCATACTTGGTTTGACTATTGGAGACCACAGCAGAAGCTATTGTGCAAAATTTCAACCAAATCGGGTATGAATTGCGCCCTAAAAGGGTTTAAGAAGTATAATAGGGGGATCAGTTTATATGGGAGCTATATTAGATTATGGACTGACTCAACCCATAGTTGGCACGTGTGTTGAAGGTCATAGCAGAAATCGTTGTGCGAAATTTTTACCAAATCAGAGAGGAACAGCAACCTTTAGGGGCTCAAGAAGTATAATAGGGAGTTCGCCTTCTTTAACTCTCTAATATCTTTTTATAGTTGGGGGACTTCGCCCTGAATGTGGATATCGAATTCGTGCTTCTGTAGCCTATGTCCGCCTATGACTCTGAATGGCTGCCTTTGAATGCTAGCGAGAACTTCAGAAAAAATTAAAAACGGTGGTTATCTCCTCTTAATGCTGGCGACATTTGCGAGGTTCTATGCCATGCATGGTCATGTAAAAAATTCTTTCCCATAGAGGTGTCGCACTGCGGCACGCCGTTCGGACTCGCCTATAAAAAAGGTCCCTTATCGTGGACAAACTCAACTTGAATCGGAAAGCACTCATTGATGTGTGAGAAGTTTGCCCCTGCTCGGTTCCTGGGCAAATTTTTACTCTACTCTCAAATGCCTTTCTATTGAGTCCCATATTACCGTATTGGTAAATATTTCGGGTTTTGGGGAAATTTCACGGGTGGAGTGGCCACCCAGACACTTGGCCCTTAAAGTAGATATAAGATTCGTGATCTACTTTCGAAACCATTTTATATTAGCCCCATAATGGCATGATCGGTAAATAAGTTCTATTTAAGGGTCGGTTGGACCCCAGAGTCTTTGTTCTGAAAATGAGTATCAATATCCCGAAAATCGATCAATTTCCACCCTAACTAGCATTTACATAATTGGGAGGTATTTTGGGGTGGGGTGGCTCCCCAAATGCATGGCTCTTTGATTGGACATCAAATTCGTTTTTTTCTCTCAATTAACTTTCGTTTGAGCTTTAAATTATCGTGACTGGACTGGCGGGCGGGATTTGGACGGCCCCGAGGCATCCGACCCCAACAATAGAAACTATGTTTTGTTTTGACTGTGAGAGTGCAAAAAAATTATGAACGAATCGCATTTCCAATCTCCGAGATATGACGTTTGGAAAATTAGGGCAATGAGAAGTGCTTTTTAGGGAAAGGGCAATGAGAAGTGCTTTTTGAAGAAGTCACCTCTGAGATAACGAATCTAATATGGATATCAATACCCAAATCCCTTTGAGTCCCATATTGCCTTGGTCGGTAAATATGAACCGTTTGGAGGGTGTTTTGGGCCTGGACGGCCACCAGCACTATGCAAAATAGATATCAAATTCGTTCTTTATTCCCAAATAACGTAGATTTGAACTCCACAGTGCCATAATTGGAAATGAAGTTCAGTTTACGGGGTGCTTTAGGTCGTACCCCCTCACTCACTAGTCTCCAATACCTTTGATTTGATAACCATATTGTGCCCATCGGTCCACTTTTGGTTTTGGGTGGCGTTTTTGGGGTAAAGGGGAGTGACCGCCTTAACCCGATTACTAAAAATTATATAGCCTATCTTTCCTTCCAGACAAACTTACATAATCTGTGAAAATTTTAAGAAAATCGGTTCAGTGTTTGATTCTACGAAACAATCAAAAAAACCGAGTCCAATATACAATAGTCATGATGGGTAACCGCCTATACTTCGAAAGGGTAATCGCCTATACTTCGAACTGATTTTGTATGCCAGAAATTCGTACTCTACTCCTGAATACCTTTCATCCCATATTGTCCCGATCGGTCAATTTATATTTTTGGGAAGTACCTTTGTGGTAAGTGGAAGGGGGCGACCACCTTCCGATATCAAAAAATTATATAGCCTATGTTTCCGTTCAGACCAACCTACACAAACTGTGAAAATTTAAAGGTAATTGGTTCAGCCTTTTTTGAGTCTTTACGGAACAAACAAACACAATTTCAATTTTATATATAAGATATCAGGCTTTCAGTCGGTTCAGGTCATTCTCAACACGTATGTTGGAAGTGATTCTGAGCATAGTTAAAAGCGGATATATCGCTTTTCGTTATAAACGTTGCAAACAAATGCGCCAACTTATTATTCACTATACCATAGTAGTGGTGTAGAAAATAAATATGGCTGTTATATCAACTTGATATTTCAGTTGCTTTTGATAAGGAGTAAGAAATGTTTACCCATAATCTCCATTTAGCTTTTCGTGGTGAGTCTTTCTTTACTCAGTTTGGTGTTAATTCTTAATAACATTTAATTTTTTTGTAGCTTTGCTTTTGTTGGCTGCTATAAATTTAATGCTGGCTGCCAACGAACGCCATGACATGAGTGTCATTACAGATTTCATTGATGTAATGGAAAAACAAATCGAAATAATGGAATGTATGTCAAGAAGTTGTGATCCTTTGGTCTATGAGAAAATGATGCAAATTGAAAATGATGTAGAAAGGGAGATTAAGTTGAAACCGAAGTTCTCTGAAACACATGAATACGAATCAGAGAAGGCGGATAATGTAATTCAACTTTCAGTGGCTAAATTTATAGAAATTGAACCTGAGTGTCAGGATACCAAATACAGTTGTCCCAATCCTGTATTGAAAAATGTTCCAAAATATCTCACCGACTACATAGACGCTATACAGAACGTTGTTACCTATGGCAGAAAATGTGTCAATATGAATAATATCGTTGAAGCCATAAATATCTTGGGCGAAAGCGTTGAATACGTGGAAGAATATCAAACGCATGCCGGAAACTATTTGCAAAGAGTTTTACCCTCTTGTATCCATTGCTCTAACGGATTCAAACAATTATGTAATGAAGCTGCAAAGAGTTGAGCAACGTCAGTGAAATTGTCCAAAATATATTGTAAATAGAGAAGATAAATATTAAAAACAATTATTGTACATAGGTAACCGGAATCGTTCAATGTTATGGAGTTAAAACTGGAATCGTTTTCGCTTGTTGTAATAAACTTGGTGAAGCAACTTAGGATGGGTTTATAATAAATTAACCATTACGTTTGCAGTACCTCGAAATATTTGTCTGCAAAATTTTTACAAATCTGTCCATTAATATTCCATTAGGGAGTGAGTGCTCTTCGATACAAGTTTAAGCTTAATGAAAGGTTATGTTAGGTTAAAGTGGCAGTCTGCCATCAGACTCGCTTAGACGTTTTCTTCCATTGTGATACCATAGGAACAGAAGAAGGAAGATGCCGTTAAACCATCCAGATCGCTGTAAAAAGCCCAATAACTTGCGAATGTTCACATCAGCTAAATCAGACAGGTTCTCAAAGAAATGAGAACCTAAAGTGGAACTCCTTCTGCCTGCTAGTGAGAGACACACACGCAGAAGGTGTTCGATAGTCTCTTCTACTTCGATGTCCTCACAGCTTCTGCAAAAGTCGTTGCTGGCAACCTTCAACCTTTAGCAACATCCGCTAAATCGGACAGGTTCCCTTCTAACAGGTCGCACAGGTTCCCTTCTAACTGCTTCTTCTTCGATGTCCTCACAGCTTCTGCAAAAATCGTTGCTGGCAACCTTCAGTCTGTCAGCATATATTCCGATTAGACAGTGATCTGTCAAGACAGACACAACGACTGTTCCGTCTGTTCTACCCAATGACAGTAAAGCGGTAGACCTCTTTAGGTCTAGATGAGTTCACATAGTTTTGGAATGCTCACAGCCCTCTCTTTGTGACCATCTATCATTCGTTGTTCTTCGGGCCGGATCCTGAAAAATTAGCTTATATGTCGCTAGAGGGCCTGGTCCTAAAAAATTTGCTTATATGTTGCTAGAGGCATACCCTTAGTTTCCATTGTCCCTGGTATGTGTAGGGTGGTTCTTAGTTTCGCAAGCTCGTCCGCTTTACAACTCCCTGGGACAAAACCATGGCAGCCGGTTGTATATACCGGATTTGACCCGATGCAATCCTTTATCGGCAAGGGCTGCCGCCTCGGTGTACTATTCCCTGCTACAACAACAACAATTCCCTGGGAAATCTCTATGACCCGGCACTCAGAACAGGTGAATTTTGAACTGTTCAGCCATCTCGTTGAGAGATCTGCGACAGCCGAGGGCGGTTTTTTGTGTTCAGAAATTCGTTCTCCAGGGATTTAATGGCTGGCTCGCTGTCTGGGAAGATATTTATGCCAATCGTCATAATGGCATTATATCTAAGACATTCCACCACTACTTTAATTGCAAGGATCCCCTTGTAATACCCCCTTGCAGTGGTCGGGTAGCCTTTTCGATATGACCAGTTCTAGATCTTTAGAGCACACGCCACAGACCACCTGGTCGGTTAGTTTGGAGCCAGCCGTATAGAAGTCTATGCAACTTCTGTTACCAGGGATATCGAAGTTCCAATCGGTTCTATCAGGACTAGTGGTCATTTTTTTTTTATCAAAAAGCGTCTCAGGTAGGGTGCAATGCACACTGCCTGGAACATCGCATATTGTATCAAGGATAACATAATGTCCGTAGCCGCCACATGACCAATGAGAAAGCTCCCTTAACCTCACGGCGGTAGTCGCTGCAATTTGTCTAGCTACAATGTTCATAGACATAAGATGTAGCATTAAGTTCAGTGCATCAGATGGTGTCGTCCTCAGTGCACAAACAAGCCATCCTTTGGATCCGGTTAAGTATTGAGCAGTAGGAGCAGTTGAAGCGCCGTCCACCAGACCCCAACACCATATAGCATTATAGGTCTGACAACTGCAGTATATATATTTAATGATAAAGGTCCTCCTTCTTATTGGCGAGCCCAATCGGCATGCAGCAGAGCGACATCACTTAGTAGCAAAGCTGATGATCTGTGCTAACCACCTCAAAAGTGCCGCCAGCATTAGAAGGGGATAACCATGATATCGTAACTATCCAGAATATACAGGGATTCAGAATTTATACGATCTTAAGTAAATATTCCAAGGGTCACTGTAGCTCAGAGGTTCGCATGTCCGCCTATGACGCTAAACGTCTGGGTTCAAATCTTGGCGAGGACATCAGAAAAAAGTTTTCAGGGGTGGTTTTCTCTAAAAGCTTCTCCTCAAGAGGTGTTGCACTGCGGCATGACGTTGAAAATAGAGTTTCTTTACCATCGAGATCAAACTTGAATTGGACTGCACATATTGATATGTGAGAAGTTCGCATGGGAAAATTTTTTTGTAATTGTTTTCGACGACAACAGTTAAACAAAATTTTTTATTATTGTTGTTGTAGCCACATTTGCATGTGGAGATGGCGATCCTCGTCCAGCTCTTATAGGCGAGAAAGATCGTTCCGGTCTATACGACCCATCGCCTGTATTGGTTATTTAAAGGCGCCAATATCTCGCCTTGTCGTATCGAGCGCCATAGTATTTATGAAAGAGACTCACTGAGACTCTCCACTCGATACAGGGGATTGTCCGCGACTGCAGTTGCATCTACTCCGTATGGAGCATTCCAATATCCGCAACCTCTAGACGGGCCCGGTAGCTCCCAGATATCTCGTGATAGCGAAGAACACTACACAGATTGGAGCTCAAAGTTCCCGCGTGTGTGGTGCTCAAATTCTTTTCCCTGTATATCTTTAAAGGGAAACAAAGGATAATGAATAAGAATTACTATGCTATTGGAGCTGTACCAAGTTATGGATATGGATGATTTGGATGTTGGAGTAGAAGTCAGTGTGCAAAATTTCAGCCAAATCGGATAAGAATTGCGTCCTATAGAGGCTCAAGAAGTAAAATCGGGAGATTGGTTTATACACTCACGATATTTATCCACTATTAGTTAAAAATTCTTACTTCAGACTCATATTTCTTCTATACGCAGGTTAAGTTCTTGGATGGGCCAAATCGGAACACATTTGGATAAAGCTGCCATATAGACCGATCTGGCGATTTAGGGTCATGAGCCCATAAAAACTGCATTTATTATAACCCGATTTCCTCGAAACTTGCAAAAGTGACTTGTTTTATCAGAATTCCGCAATTATTATCCGAATTCGATAAAATTTTAACTAGTGAGTCGTTTTAAGCTTCCAAGCATCCGACTTAAATATGTTTCAGATTGGACTATATTAAGATATAGCTATCATATAGACAGATCTTCCAATGTAGGGTCTTACCCGGATGCGACGAACGGCTCTTCTTCTAGCCCTGTCACTCTCAGTATGCACAATAAATTGACGGTTGAACAACCCATCGCCAAAAGTGACTAAGGTCCCGTCTTCCCGTCTACCAGGGTTCGAGAGTGACTTGACAGTAGACCGCAGCTTGCCTAAACCAGTACCTAAGTACATTTCTGTTGGTGGTCTGATCCCAAACAGTCTGGCAGGCTGCTGCATCTCCTTGTAATCTAAGTGGGGCATCCTCATTCACCGTGCAAAACATGGAGCTTTCCATCTGCTCTGCCAAAGCTATGCCCGCTGGTCGTTACCTAGGGAAGAATGCCATGAAAAGTGATGCGATTACAGTCTCCTAGAACCAAACGATTGGGTCAGGCAGAAACTCACTTATGTCGGGCTTGTACGCTGGTCATGTAGCTCCATCTCGGCACTACTGGCCTTGACTGCTATCCCCATACATTCCATGTTGGGATCATTAGTGCCAGGCGCAGGCGAGATGGGTCTATACTGCACGGAATGGTGTATCAAGAAGGTCAATCCTCCACCTTCATTCTTTAAGCGATCGTTGCGTAGCACATTGTATCCGCGACAACTTTGCAAGTTGCAGGAGTTGGTCAGCTTTGTCTCCTGGATCGCTGCAACCAATTTTTTCTTCCGACTCATAAAATCTACAATCTCGTCAATCTTGCCCCTCAGACCATTGCCATTTAATTACAAAAAAGATACACTTCCCTGCTGTTGTGTATATTACCGTATGGGAGAGTTCGGAGGGGTTACATAGTCCGACGACGAGTACGCCGAAGGCGACAACGACAACACTTGTGATCCACTGATGTCTATGTTCGCACAGCGCCTTGCAACATAGGAAAAGTACCCACTCCATGCACCGGTTACACTTCACCGACAGCGACCGATGACGGAGGCGGTTCTGGCAAACCGAATAAAACCAGAGTGCGGGGTTCTTTTCAATCGCGGCACGAACCAGAAGCATGCAGAAGAGAACCCTGAGATGTGCCTCTCCCATGACTCCGAGATGTGCCTCTCGCACCCTCTCTCTTACCCCTATTTTCAAAAAGCACGGATCTCGAAACTTTGGTATATTATGGAAATTATGGTAGCCCAAAAACACGAAATTGGTATACAATTTGGGGTCAAATAACTTGGGGGGACGCCCCATCCCAAAACCCAACCGAATGGACATGTTTACCGATTGTGACAATATGGGTATCAAATAAATGTAATTAAAAAGTCGATTACAAGGAGTCTCTCACCCCCCGAAACCTCCCAGCTGGACATATTTACCGATTGGGACAATATGGGATTTAAATAAAAGATATTTGGGAATTAAATACGAATATGGTATTAAAAATTGGATCCAAGTATCAAGAAGGCCGCCTCGGACCCAAAACCGCCCCAAAAATAGCGCCCAAAATCAAATGTGGACCGATTGGGACAATATGGAACACAAATGCATGGGAGTAGAATATGAATATGATATTTAAAATTGGGTTCAAATACCTAGGGAGCTCTCCCAAGCCCAAAACCGCCACGAAAGTATCGCTAGAAATCAAAGTCGACCAGTGGGGACAATATAGGACTCCGATGAAAGGTATTCTGGAGAAGAGTATGAATATGATGTCAAAAATTGGATCTAAGTACCTAAGGTGACACCCCAAATGGGACTCCAATGAAAGCCATATGAGGGTAAAATACAAATATGATTATCGAATATAAAAAATTGGATGTAATTACCAAGCAGCCGCCCCAAAACCAGGCTCCACCTGTTAAACAACTGGTCTGCAGGGTTTATTGACAAAGACATCAGGGTTCGAGTCTTGAGAGCAAGACCGAAGCTATTGTATCTACGCATGCCTATAATTTGCCTTGGCCACCGGCCTTCTCTCAGATTTATCGATAGGCTTGGTGGAAATGATCCTAAAACTCTCACCGATAAGGGAAGGGGCTCCCTTCATTGCGGCCGGAAATTCACTACACAGACTGAATGGGAGACACAGAGTCTGTATTCTTCCAAGGAGTAGTCTAAACGTTTTTCTTCTTCCGTCGCTAAGCACTGAAGATTCAGGTGTAGCCAGACTTGCAATTAATAGGTCTCATCACTGACTGGCTTGCCTATTAATGTCACAAGATTTGGAGATGCCGCCTTCAAGCCTTAAGTTGATGGTTGAAGCCGCTTCTGCAGGGAAGGAGAACCTCATTTTGGGATGTGATGATAATGGACATCACCAGATATGGGGAAGTTCAGATAACAACGAAAAAGGTTTGCTGATTATCGAATAGATTCTGAGTAGCAATCTGGCGATTTGTAATAAAGGATAAAAATTTACCTTTGTTGCCAGAACAGTACTACATGTTACCTTTGCATCGGAGAATATCATCGGAAGGATATGTGACTGGGAAAGTTTGGACGACCGCAGCTTTTTTTTTCATTATTATATTAGTTTCAGCCTTGGAGAAAATATTGCAGAAGTGGTCCCTCTCCTAAATAGAAGAATGGCGGTTTGGAATAAATTACGACACAAAATCTATAGGACTATCCTCTCTATACCTGGAAGCGAGGGATTAATTGCGGAGGACATAGATATAAAGATCAAGCGGATCACGAAAGTCTAGAACGACTCGCTTGTATCAGCATGTCCTGAGCCCAAACCAAGTGGCAAACAGCGACCACCACTGGTTGGTCTAAGAAAGGTTTGCAGAAGGTTCTTTAACAGGGCGAAAGCCACGGGGGCAAAACTTATCCTGCGTGGAGTTCTGCAGCTCCGTGGAGGATACATCTGAGGCTTCTAGGTTATGCCTGAAACCTGTTCAGGTAGTATAAATTCAGAAGTTAGATAATGTATGGATAAAGTATAGTGAGGACGCCACCGTAGCGCAGAGGTTAGCATGTCCGCCTATGACGCTGAACGCCTGGGTTCGAATCCTGGCGAAACCATCAGAAAAAATTTTCAGCGTTGGTTTTCCCCTCCTAATGCTGGCTAAAAATTTTAGCAACTTGGGGAATGGTCATATCCGCTAATTCAGGCAAGTTCTCAAAGAAATGAGAACCTAAAGTGGAACTCCTTTTGACTGCTAGTGCGGGACACACACACAGAAGGTGTTCTATAGTCTCCTCTTCTTCGATGTCCTCATAGCTTCTGCAAAAATCGTTACTGGCAAACTTCAGTCTGTCAGCATGTTTTTCTATCAGACAGTGACGGACACAACGACGACAGAGTTCGAATCCTGTCGAGAACTTCTCAGAAATGGTTACACCCTCCTAATGATGGAGACATTTGTGAGGTACTATGCCATGTAAACCTTCTCTCCAAAGAGGTATCGCACTGCGGCACGCCGTTCGAACTCGGCCATAAAAAGGAGGCCCCTTGTCATTGAGCTTAAACTTAAACCTGTTCTTTAGTGGAATGTTCATGGGCAAAATTTGGATTTGTATAGTGAGGAAACAGTGGAAGTAATCGGTGCAGCACATTACCCGGAAAACTCTTTTTCTGTGTGTGTGTCCCGCACTAGCAGTCAAAAGCAGTTCCACTTTAGGTTCTCATTTTTTTGAGAACTTGCCTGATTTAGCGGATATGAACATTGCTCAAGTTGCTAAACTTTTTAGAACGAACTGGATGGTTGAACGTCAGGAACTAGAAGGCATCTCCTTCTCCTATTCCTGTGGTATCACTATGCATGAAAACGTTTAAGTGAGTTTGATGGCACACTAGGCACTGCTAGTCAAACCTTTACCTAAACTAAATGATTGACGAACTGATAACTGCCCAGCTCAAACGGTTTAGGCTAGAATCATGAAGCCTGCCACGAATCTGGGTCTTGGGTCATAGCCGCGGTATATGAATAAGTTTGTCAATATTCTCACATTTAGGAAATCGAAAATACAAAATACAATAGTAAAAGTTTTTCCAGCGTAAACGGAAGGGATTAAAGGTGTTTTTTTATGGATTGTTCTATAGTTCTCAATTTTGGTTAAACCCTACACTGAAAAACAAGTTGTTATAAAATTTAAGAGTTTTCCTTATTCGTAGGATTTTAGCAATGAAAATATGTCCGTGAAGCTAAATTTTAATTTAACTTAGCCAAGACACAAACCTGACATATTTTAGCATTTCCTCACTCAATATTTTCTAAAATCACTTGCTAAAGAATTTAACTTTAATATGGGGACTTCTGATTCTAGAAGCTCTTGGTAGGGGCCAATTCTGGTATTAGTTTTTATTACCTATCTATTACCAGTCTAGAACAGTGGGCCATTATGTTACATTCAAATATAACTTTTGGGGCGAAATTTCTCCGATCTGAAATATAATTTGAATATGGGGACTTCTGATTCTAATAGCTCTTGGTAGGGGCTAATTCTGGTATTAGTTTGTATCACCTATCCATGACGAGTTCATTGTAATGCCGTTTCAAAAATAGTTCATATAGGTCTTCAAAAAATATTTTTGGCATAGAGTTTTGAGGGTTTGGTTATTATTAAGCATTTTATAATTGTAGATAAATTCTTTAGCAAGTGATTTTAGAAAACATTAGGTGAGAAAATGCTAAAAATTAGTTTTTTTATTTAAAATATAAAAGAAAATTAGTTAACAACGCTCTGTTTATCACTTAACATAGGTCTGTTAAAATGTCAGGTTTGTGTCTTGACTAAGTTATATTCAAAATTTTCTTCACGGACATAATGAAAACGAGCCAAAGAACCAAAACTTTGAAATAAAGATGCTATATTTAAATTTAATTTTCAATCTACTAACGGATATGACCATCCGTTTCAAATTTTGATCGTTGATAGATTCTTATTTTACTTCATAGATGACTGTTAATTTCTTATTTTTCTGAAAAATAATTATTTTTTAGCTAAACCTAAAAAGAAAATAAACATTTAAAGACGATCCTATTTGTAAGGCTGTTTTGCGTCTTTAACTACGGTTCACTGTTGTCTTGTCTCAAGGTCAATTTCCTAACATTCAACGATATTTTGACCGTCACTGTAGATTTTTGTCTTCAATAACAATCCCAATGTTTGGGATTTATTAACCTACCATTTAAAATAATAAATACTTAATATGAATGAAAATAATTTTCATCAAAAGGAATGTTTGCTTAGAGAGTTATAAAATTAATCATCTCTAAATGAAGTTTGCTAATCTTTAGCTCGAATCTTAAAATTAAGGACAAGAATTTCTCCAGTGTATGTTTTTGGTACACTATGGAAACCTAAACTGGCTACTCGGCTCGATATTTGGTAAATGGGGTCGTTTAGTTGCAAAAACTGAACAATTTGAAAATATGGCACATTTTATTTATTTCCTGTCTGAATTTTTCCAAACAAACGCTTTTATAGATTTTTCCAATTTAGTGCTCAATCGTTTTGCTAACTGTTGGCTCTTTGAGCAATTTAAGCTTCGGCGCATATATTTTTAAACTCCTTGGCCACATATGCCGCAGCTGGATATATTCTCTGCAGTACATTGCCCACATGACTGTCGTATTTTTCCACATAATCCACACTGTTGCCTATAATGTCAATGACTTTTTCAATATCATTCAATGTTACGCAATTGCGTAGGCTAATGATGGTATCCAAGGCTTTAGTGTAATCGGTAATATATTTAGGAACTTCTACCACAACGGGTGTGGGACACACATATGAGGCATCCATGCAACTGGGCTCCAGCGCCAACATATTTCGCACAGATGTCTTTATGGCTGTATCTAGTTTTTCCGTTTCGTATTCATGGGTCTCAGCGAAATCGGGTTTGTCTCTGACATCAACTTCAATACCTTCTTCAACTTTAAACAGTTTATGAAGGGATAGGTTATCACAACTTTTGGCCAAGCAGAGCATAACGCGACGTTGTGTGTCTAGGGCATCAATAAAATCATTTACCACAGCAAGATCATGGTTATCGTCATTAGCCAGTGTCAAATTGGCAGCGAATGCCAGCAGAAGAGCTAAATTTTTGAAAAAGTAAAAATTTATTAGTTTTTCAAAGGGTTTATTATATGACTCTTACCACTTAAAAGCAATGTGGCGTTATGTTTGAACATTTTGTGTCCGTATACTTATGGAATTGTCTCAATCTTTTGGGATTTATATATGCAATGTTTTTAGAAAATGTGGCCATATTTATATAATTTTTTAACATACAAAGTACGTTAAGTGTACTATGTTGGTTTTTTATGGTTTATTTATTTGCAATCAGCATAAATATTTACCCGGATACAAATATCATGTATCAACAATAGAAAAGTAAGACAAATATAAAAAAATCTATAAATAAAAAAAATGGGAATTTTTTATGAAAATGTTTTTTTTAAGACACTTAAACCGAAGCGCCATGGTGTAACCATATGGGAAAGCAAAGGGTTCGCGTTTTTTTTAAATTTTGTTAAATCGAATATGTTGGACTCTTGAGAAAAACGTTTAGACTACTCTTTGCAAGAATACAGACTCTGTGTCTCCCATTCAGAGGTAGTTGAGTAGTTTAAATCCTAAAATCCCACTTAAGGTCCCTGCCATCATAAGGACCTTAAGTGCCCCCAACGAGGCCTTTCAATGGTGAAGATTTATTTGCAGAGCCCGGAGCATAGTCAGGGTTCAGAATTGCTACCACTGTTGCGTTAGCCTGTCTTCTGAGTCCGCCTCACAAAATTCGTTCGATCCTGTCATGTTGAGTTCCCTTACACATCCAGGCGCAGTTGAGAAAGCATTGAAATCACTCTACCTCAGGACACTGGACACTTGCGGTGTGGAGGATTCCTTCTTAGATGCTTCACTTGCTGCTGCCGTCGAAGTGCTTTTCGAGTTCTGTCCTTCCCGGACAGCGCACACCTTGCATTCAATCCAACCGTATGACTCACCCACTCAGGGCTTGTCGGGTGCCTTTTTAACGCCTTCCTCTACTATTCTGATCGTGGCAGAAGGATTTTGAATCACCTGCAATCCGTCAGAGTGTAGAGATGTGAGAGATATGGTCTCTAGTTTCTCGGACAAGTGTTTACTCTGCGGAATCGTCTCCCAGTTCTATACACCTTCCGCTTTATTTTGTTGAAACCGTAGTGTACAACTTTTTCAGACTTTTTGAGGTGTGTGACCGGAGACACCTTATGTTAAGCACGAATATTCTATGTCTCATATCGTACCCTAATCCAATCTACCAAACTTTCATCCCATGCGGTGTGAACGATTCCTCCTTAGATGCTCCACTAGCTGCTGCTGTCGAAGTTCTTTTCGAGTTCTGTCCTTCCCGGACAGCGCACACCTTGCATTCAATCCAACCATATGACCCACTCGCACGGCTTGTCGGGTGCCTTTCAACGCCTTCCTCTCCTATTCTGATCGTGGAAGGAGGATTTTCAATCTCCAGCAATCTATCAGAGTGTAGGGATATGAGAGATATGGTCTATAGTTCCTCGCATAAGTTTTTACTCTGCGGAGTCGTTTTCCCGATCTTCCAACCCTACCCCTTCTATACACATGCCGGTTCATTTCCGTAGTATACAACTTTTTTAGACTTTTTGGCTTTGGTCGCGATTGAATATCGGCCACTCTGATGTGCTAGTGGCCGAGAGGAAATTCCGAGACATCATTAACGCAGCAACCGCTCGCTTTATACCAGCCGGTCGAATACCCCAATTCGACCGGCCCAATTTCCCAGCGCAAGCAGTGGTACTCTCAGATGAGCGTGATGGGATTCGTGCTTTGGACCCCGCTAACCCCAGAATCAGCGAGCTGAATCTGGAAATAAACACGGGAGTCAACGAACATAAGCGGAATTTGTGGCTGGAACACTTGGAGCAATGTAACTTAGGCACCCACCGGTAGGCATTCTGTGTTCTACTGTTAAGGCACTCTCGAACCCCGGTAGACGGGATGACAGGACCTCAGTCACTTTTGGCGAAATAACCGTGACTGATCTGAAGAGATGCGCCAGGTTGTTCAACCGTCAATTTATTGTGCATCCCGAGAGAGACAGGGCAAAGAGGAGAGCCATTCGCCGTATTCAACGAACATAAGCGGAATTTGTGGTTGGAACACTTGTAGCAATGTAACTTAGGCACCCACCGGTAGGCATTCTGTGTTCTACTGTTAAGGCACTCTCGAACCCCGGTAGACGGGATGACAGGACCTCAGTCACTTTTGGCGAAATAACCGTGACTGATCTGAAGAGATGCGCCAGGTTGTTCAACTGTCAATTTATTGTGCATCCCGAGAGAGACAGGGCAAGGGGGAGAGCCATTCGGTCTCCGAGCCAATGAACAGCCATCACAATTTATCGTGGGCGAAGTTACGAATGTCATCCGTGGCGCCAAATCATCTAAGGCGTTGGGCCCCGACGGAATCTCTACATTGATGCTGAGAAATCTGGATTCGAAAAGTTGAGTACCTTACAACCTGTCTTTGAACGCTTTTATAGTTCCCAATGTCTGGAAAATGGTCAGAGTGATCCCGCTACTGAAGCCTGGAAAAGACCCAAGTTGGGGGGAGTCGTACAGACCGATCGCCCTTCTCTCACCAGTGGCAAAGACGCTTGGGGCATTACTCCTCCAGAGCCTCGTAGGAGAATTTCCATTCGCCAAGCATCAACATGGATTTCGAAGACTGCACAGCACAACAACAGCTTTACATGCCATCACCGCACATATTTGCCGTGGCTTAAATCAGCCCAGGCCATGTGATAGCGCGGTCCTCGTGGCACTGGACCTATCGAAAGCATTCGACACGGTCAGCCATGCCAAATTATTTGAGGACATCGCCAACACGTCCCCCCAGCCAGGCCTGAGACAATGGGTCGCGAATTATCTGTGTGGTCGCCAGTCATTTGTGGAATTTAGGTGTGGAAGAAGTCGAAGCACCGTAGAGTGAAACAGGGAGTTCCTCAAGGTGGTGTGATACCTCAGGCACTGTTTAACCTCTACCTGTCCTCCATTCCACCCCCTCCAGAGATAGAGATCGTATCATATGGCATAGAGATCGTATCATATGCGGACGATTGTACGATCATGGCATCAGGCCCCCCAACCTTTGATGACATCTGCGATTGGTTGAACGTTTACCTCAACGAACTTGCCTCACATTTCGCTGCAAGAAATCTGAAGACATCCGCCACCAAGTCTTCAGCCACATTGTTCACTACAAATACGCGTGAGGTGAATATTGAGCTGACTGTGATGGTCGATGGAGGAATGATTCCGACCATCAAATGACCCAAAATACTTGGCGTCACATTTGACAGCTCTTACACATTCTCCCCACATGCCACAGCAATCTGCGATAAAATCAAAATTAGAAACAAGGTCCTCAAGTCACTTGCTGGCTGCACTTGGGGTGCAGACAAAGAAACCTTGTTGACCATATACAAAGCAATTGGTCGGTCTGTGGTAAGTTATACAGCACCAGTGTGGTCTCGTCAACTTTGTGACACGCTGTGGAATAATATTCAGATCTGTCAGAATGCCGCCGTCCGAACTGGACGGGCTGTCTCCTCAGTTCTCATGTGGACCACCTCCATCAGGAGACAAAGATCCTACCAGTGCGAAGACATAATTACATGCTGTCTAAGCAATATCTTTTGGGCTGTTATCGCAGAGACAATCCAAATTATCATCTTGCGGATAGATATTCACCGCCCTTAAGCCTTAAGGTAGATCTACATGATCTAGAGCGTAAGGTTCAGTGCTACAAGAGAGAACCTCTAGATCAAGCGGTAAATCAAGCAGGTCTAAACAACATTCATGCAGACACGGTAGCAGATGCGGTAATTGGCTACCAGGTGAATGTACGTCACCTGTTTAACTCCCTGGTCAGACCCACTCGACTCAGACCCAGATTCCTGTGGACGCACCCCATTTTAGTCGCAGAGTTCCTGGGTCTTGACACTCAACAGAATCAAGCAGACGGAAGAGAGAACACAACAAGCAAGAGCGTGCCGGGCCGAATCTTATATACCCTCCACATAGATCGCATCTGTCGAGTTCTTTGCGTAGTATCTCTTTTTAGGCAAACAAAGAATAATGAATATGGACGGAGGAAGAGGAGCTATATCAAATTATAGTCCGATCCGGGGCTCAAGAAGTAAAATCGGGAGATCGGTTTGTATGGGAGCTGTGTCAAGCTATAGATCGATTCAGACCATATTGCACACGAATGTTGAAGGTCATGGGAGAAGCCGTTGTACAAAATTTGTGCCAAATATGATGAGAATTGCGCCCTCTAGAGGCTGAAGAAGTCAAGGTTTATATGGCAGCTATATCAGGGTATGCACCGATTTGGACTTCGCCTAAATGTTGGAAGTGATATCAAAACACCACGTGCAAAATTACAGCCAAATCGGATAGGAATTGCGCCTTCTTAAAGCTCAAGAAGTCAAGACCCAAGATCGGTTTATATAGCAGCTACATCAGGTTATGGACCGATTTGAACCATACTTAGTATATTTTTTGGAAGTTATATCAAAACATTATGTGCAAAATTTCAGTCAAATCGGACGAGAATTGCGCCCTCTAGATGCTCAAAAAGTCAAGACCGAAGATTGGTTTATATGACAGCTATATCAAAACATGGACCGATTTGGCCCATTTACAATCCCAATCCCGACCTACACCAAAAAGAAGCAATTGTGCAAAATTTCAAGCGGCTAGGCCTACTTCTTCAAAAGTTAGCGTGCTTTCGACAGACGGACGGACGGACGGACATGCCTTTTTCGACTTTAAGTATCACGACGATCAAGAATATATATAATTTATGGGGTCCTAGACGCATATTTCGAGGTGTTACAAACAGAATGACGAAATTATTATACCCTCATTCTATGGTGGAGGGTATAATAAACTGCTACAACAACAACAAGGAATATCTTCCTTCATGATTAAATCTAGTGATGCGTCTGGCCAAATCTCATCAACGCGACAAAACATTTCTATTCAGTATAATCCCACCACAGGATGGGGGTATACTAATCTAGTCATTTCGTTTGTAACACCTCGAAATAGTAAAATATACTCTTAATCGTCTCGACATTCTGAGTCCATATAGCCATGTCACTCCGTCCGTCTGTCGAAATAACGATAGCGGTCGAACGCGTAAAGCTAGCCGCCTGAAATTGGATTGGGGATTGCAAATGGTTCATATCGGTTTAGTTTTAGATATAGCTCCGATATAAACCGATCTCCCGATTTGTCTTCTTGAGCCCCTGGAAGCCTCAATTTTCATCCAATTAGCCTGAAAATGTTCACATAGTGTTCTGTTATGACTTCCCACAGCCGTGTCAAGTACAGTCAAAATCGGTCTATAACCAGCTATAGCTCCCATATTTTAGCAGAATCCATGATGGTGGATTTCAAAGATTCGGCCCGGCCGAATAAAGCATGCATTTTACTAGTTTTCATTATTTTTATAACCACCACCATAGGATAGGGAGTATATTCATTTAGTCATTCCGTATGCAACACATCGAAACATCAATTTCCGACCCTACAAAGTATAGATATTTCGGATCGCCGCAAAATTCTAAGACGATTTAACGATCTCCGTGGGTCTGTCCTTCTACCCTTCTGTCCGTCCGGATAGTTGCTATATAGACCAATCTGCCGGTAAAGGGTTTAATGCCCATAAATGCTTTATTTATTACCCAATTTCACTGAAATTTGAAACAGTGAGTTACTTTAAGCCTCCCGAAATCCGACCCAAATAGGGTTTAGATCGGACTATATGTAGAAATAGCTGCCATATAGACCGATATGCCGATAAAGGGTCTGAAGCCCACAAAAGCTTTATTTATTACCCGATTACGCTGAAATTTGAAACAGTGAGTTAAACCTGCCGACATTCGACCAAAATGTGGTTTAGATCGCACCATGTTTGGATATAGCTCCCATAGACCCATGTATTTATTTTAGATATAGCTGTCATATAGACCGATATGCCTATGAAAGGTCTGAAGCTCATAAAAGCTTTATTTATTACCCGATTTCATTGAAATTTGAAACAGTAAGTTTTTTGAAGCTTCCCGACATCCGACCATATATAATGCAGATCAGACTATATAGATATTACTGTCGTATAGACCGATCTTCCAATTCAAGGTTCTAATCCCATAAAAAGCAGATTCATTTTCTGAAAATATTACTTGTAAAGGGTGATTTTTTTGAGGTTAGGATTTTCATGCATTAGTATTTGACAGATCACGTGGGATTTCAGACATGGTGTCAAAGAGAAAGATGCTCAGTATGCTTTGACATTTCATCATGAATAGACTTACTAACGAGCAACGCTTGCAAATCATTGAATTTTATTACCAAAATCAGTGTTCGGTTCGAAATGTGTTCATTCACCGTAACGTTGCGTCCAACAGCATCTTTGAAAAAATACGGTCCAATGATTCCACCAGCGTACAAACCACACCAAACAGTGCATTTTTCGGGATGCATGGGCAGTTCTTGAACGGCTTCTGGTTGCTCTTCACTCCAAATGCGGCAATTTTGCTTATTTACGTAGCCATTCAACCAGAAATGAGCCTCATCGCTGAACAAAATTTGTCAAAATTTGAACACATTTCGAACCGAACACTGATTTTGGTAATAATATTCAATGATTTGCAAGCGTTGCTCGTTAATAAGTCTATTCATGATGAAATGTCAAAGCATACTGAGCATCTTTCTCTTTGACACCATGTCTGAAATCCCACGTGATCTGTCAAATACTAATGCATGAAAATCCTAACCTCAAAAAAATCACCCTTTAAATGAGTTCTCGGGACCTGATATGATCGAGACCAGCCCCTATTAAGATATAATTAGGGATATAGTAGTGGAGTTATAATAAAATAGGATGATCACTATATCCTTGTTTAATTTGGTCCAGATTTTGTTATTGGTGCCATATAGACCGTTATCTCGATTTAAAATCTTGGTTTTGGCTTTTATTATCCGATTTCGTTGAAATTTGACGCAGTGACTGATATTAGGCTTTTCGACATCTGTGTCCTATATGGTTCCGATCGGTTTATATTTCGATAAAGCTGTCAAAAAGACCAATATTATGTTCTACAAAATTGAACAATGACTTACATTTATTAGACCGCCTAATATCCGTGCCGAATTTGAGTGCATAAGTAGAGATAGGCGATGGGCAAATACCCAAAATGTATTTACCCGGTAAATTGGGTAAATACTCGAGTATTTACCCATTTATACCCAAAGGCTGGGTATTTATAATTTTGCATATATCTTGGGTATAAATACATTTTTCAAAATTTTTTTATGATTTCGTATTCTTTGTATATAAACCTGAACTTCTGGATCTCATAAGGTCGGATATTAGTAGTATATAGCCGCTATATAGACCGATCTCCATACTTAAAGTTTTGAGGCAATAAATTGGTAATTTTTCTTCCGATTTCGATGAAAATTCATTTCTGTGAAGGTCGGTTTAGATCGGACTATATTTAGACCGACCACACGATCTCCCGATATAGGGTTTTGAGACCATAAAAGATCCATTTATTACCCGAATGCGAGGAAACTTGGCACAGTGTGTTCTGGTAGACAGCTACCCATTCCTGTCAAATGTGGTACAGATCGGACCATATTTGGATATAGCTGCCATATACAATATACCGTTTCCCCGATATTGTTTAATGAGCCTATAAAAGAAGCATTTTGCATCCTTTTTCGATGAACACAGCGAGTTCCGGTACCTCACTAAACCTTTTTGTTAAATATCGTCTAGATCGGACCATATTTACCGATCTCTCGATATTGTGTAATCTTATATATAAAATTCTATTTGTGTTTGTTTGTCGGTTTGCTCCGAATAGGCTCAAAGACGGCTGAACCGATTACCTTGAAATTTTCACAGATTGTGTAGTTTGGTCTGGAGGGAAACATAGGTTATATAATTTACCCTTACCCCAAAAGTATTACTCATCAAAAATAAAAGTGGACCGATCGGGACAATATGGGATTCAAATGAAAGGTATTCAAGAGTAGAGTACGAATTTCATAATAAAAGTTGGGTCCAAGTACCTGGAGGGCCGCCCCAGCCCCAAAATCCCTTAGGTTTATTTGACGATCATGACAATATGGGACTCAAATGAAAGGTATTCGGGAGTGGATTACGAATATGGTCAGGAAATAGGAATAGGGTTTATAATTTATTGATAACGGATAACGGGCGGACCCTTCACCATTACCCCAAAAACACCACCCAACATCAAAAGTGGACCGATAAAGACAATATGGGTATCAAATGAAAAGTATGCGGGAGTAGATAACGAATTTGTCATACAAATTCTTGTCGACCAATAGGGGGTCACCCCACCCCCACAAAAACGCCCAAAATAGGCACATTAGCCAATCACGGATAAATGAGACTCGATTTGTTTGTTCCGTATAGATTGAAAAACGGCAGAACTGATTTTCTCAAAATTTTCGCATATTGTTTAGGTGGGTCTGGAAGGAAACATTGGCTATATAATTTGTCGGTATCGGAAGGGGGACGGACCCTCCCCTTTATGACCAGAACACAACCCAAAATCAAAAGTGGACCGATCGGGACAATATAGGTATCAAGAGAAAGGTATTGGAGAGTAGAATACGAGTATGGTATTAAAATTTGAGTCCAAGTACCTATCGGGGTCACCCCAACCCCGAAACTTCATCAAACCGACATATTGGACGTTCATTTCAATATGGGGCTCAAATGAAAGATATTTGGGAGTAGATTTCGAATCTGGGATACAAAATCAGATCGAAGTATAGGGGGTCAAAGCCACCCCTCAAAAACTCCATTAGACCCATTATGACTTGGCTGAACCGATTTTCTTAAAATTTTCATAGATTGTGTACGTTTGTCTGGAAGGAAACATTGACTATATCATTTTTAGATATCGGGTGGAGGCAGACCCTTACCCCAAAAACGCCACCCATATCCGAAAGTGGTGCGATGGGCACAATAAAGGTATCAAATGAAAGGTATTGGAGACCAAAAAACGAATATGGTAAATATGAAAATTTGGGTCCAAGTACCCAGCGGGCCCCCCAACCCTAAAACTCCTCTAAACAGATATATTCGAAGTTCAAGTAAATATGGGACTCAATTGAAAAATCTTAGGCAGTAGATTCCAAATATGGCATAAAACATAAATTCCAAGTAATGGAAGGTCGCCCACCCCTTAATACCCCCAAATGGGCATATTGGCCCTCCATGGCTATATGGGACACAAATGAAAGGTATTTGAGAGTAGAAAACGAATTTGATATCCAATTTTGACAAGACAAGGTTTTTGGGGTACGCCCCAAAGACCCCCTAAACTGAACTCCATTTCCGTTGGGAATAAAGAAAGAATTTGATATCTATTTTTAGTGCCGGTGGCCACCCCAGCCCCAAAACACCCTCCAAACGGTTCATATTTGCCGGCCATGGCAATATGGGGCTCAAATTAAAGGGATTTGAAAGGGCAGCACGAATTTGATGTCCACATTTGAGTCGAAATGTCTGAGGTGCCATCCCTCCCCCAAAAAAGAGCATTATCCTAGAGAAGAACATTACCACCAAGAATCGAAAAGGGGCAAATTCCAACATCAATGACAGCTTTCCGATTCAAGTTTAAACTCAATGATAAGGGACCTTTTTTTATAGCCGAATCCCATACGGCGTCCCGCAGTGCAACAGCTCTTTGGGGAAAATTTTTTTAAATGACCATGCATGGCATTGTACCTCGCAAATGTCGCCAACATTAAGAGGAGATAAACACCGCTTTGTCCGATGTTCTCGCCAGGATTCCAACGCGTTGAGCGTCATAGGCTACAATGGCACGAATTTGACATCCGCATTCAGGGCGAAATATCCTTACCCTAAAAAGATATTAGAGAGTTAAAGAAGGCGCAGCGGAGCGGGCCCGGTTCGGCTAGTGAGCCTATAAAAGGAGCATTTTTCTTCCTATTTCGATGAAATTTGGCACTACGAGCTCCGGTACCCCTCTAAACCATATTTGGATATAGCTGCCATATAGACCGATCTGTCGAAATATAGTATTCATCCCAATTGAAATTTGAAACAGTGAGTTTTGATAGACCTCTACAACTGTTTGTTGAATATCATCCAGATCGAAACATATTTGGATATAGCTGTCAATTTTCTATATCGAGAGATCTTCAATAACTTTGGGCCAATATGGAATAAACATACATTTTCTCACAAATATACAAATCAGGGAACGGACAAAATTTTGCCGGAAAGAGAGAGTTCCGGCCACTCCGTTCCCTTTCACGCTCCCACTTAGCTCCACAATTTATTAATATTTTTTATGAATAGCTATATCTATAGGAGTAAAGAGGGCACTGCGGAGCGTGTCTGGGTGAACTAGTTGTTATTAGCTCGAAGCTAATATTTCGTCAGTGTTTGTACAAATATTTAATTATCTACCATCTGGTGGTATGTTTACTCTTAAAGTAAAGTGTTAAAGTAATATTGAGGTTTAACCTGAAAGCAATCGGTTAATGAATTTTGTTTCGAGTTACCCACTGACTTGTCCGTGCCTTTTTGGTCAGTATCTATACTTTATGGGGTCGCAGATCAATATTTGTGGTGTTACAAATGGAATACCTAGATTGGCATACACCACATCCTATGAAGGTGGGTATACAAACTACGCTCAAAAGATCATCCGGAATAGTATATAATCCATGGGGACTTGCCCCTATTAGCCTTTTTGCCAGTTTGGAATTGAGCCGGATCGCAGATTAAAAAAATTGAAAAGTTCAGTTCGAATTTGACATCAACAGTGATGAGAGCAAATTGCCGCTTGCCGCTTGAAGAAAGGTTAACAAATATGCAATGAAAATTTTGTTCTCATTTCTAAAAAAAAGTGGAGCGGGCAGGGTTAATCTCCTTGCCTATTCATTTCAACCAACTGAATACACAAATGTGTTGATGAAATAATTAGAGTATTGCATCATATGCTGTTCACCATAGAATGGAGGTATACTGACTTTGTCATTCCGTTTATAACACCAAGAAATATAGGTCCAGAACTCTATACAGTACATTGTTATACATGTATCTATTGGCCAAATTGGTTCATATTTAGATAGAGTCTCTTAGATTTTATTTTATTTTGTGCCTGTAGAGGTTGCAATATTTATACCATTTGGCTGAAATTTTGCAGAATGAATTCTGCAATGATCTCCAATACCTTTATCAACCTACGATATGGACCAATGTCCCTCTTTACACTTTTTTTCTAAAGCAAGCTAAAAGTAACAGCTGATAACTGACAGAAGAAAGAATGCAATTACAGAGTCACAAGCTGTGAAAAAATTTGTCAACGCAGACTATATGAAAAATCCGCAATTACTTTTTGGGCAACCCAATATAACAAAAAATCCATTTTTGTTATGGCCTTCCGTTGTAATCTTTAAGTTTCTACCAGTAAAGAGCAACAGCTCAAGATTTAAACAAATCGAATCCTTGGTGGTGGGTATATAAGGTTCGGCCCAGCCAAACATAATCCTTTTTATACCCTCCACCATAAGATGGGGGGTATACTAATTTCGTCATTCTGTTTGTAACTACTCGAAATATTCGTCTGAGACCCCATAAAGTATATATATTCTTGATCGTCGTGAAATTTTATGTCGATCTAGCCATGTCCGTCCGTCTGTCCGTCCGTCCGTCCGTCCGTCCGTCCGTCCGTCCGTCCGTCCGTCCGTCCGTCCGTCCGTCCGTCCGTCTGTCTGTCGAAAGCACGCTAACTTCCGAAGGAGTAAAGCTAGGCGCTTGAAATTTTGCACAAATACTTCTTATTAGTGTAGGTCGGTTGGTATTGTAAATGGGCCATCTCGGTCCATGTTTTGATATAGCTGCCATATAAACCGATCTTGGGTCTTGACTTCTTGAGCCTCTAGAGTGCGCAATTCTTATCCGATTGGAATGAAATTTTGCACGACGTGTTTTGTTATGACATCCAACAACTGTGCCAAGTATGGTTGAAATCGGTCCATAACCTGATATAGCTGCCATATAAACCGATCTTGGATCTTGACTTCTTGAGCCTCTAGAGGGCGCAATTCTAATCCGATTGGGATGAAATTTTGCACCAAGTGTTTTGTTATGACATCCAACAACTGTGCCAAGTATGGTTGAAATCGGTACATAACCTGATATAGCTGCCATATAAACCGATCTTGGGTCTTGACTTCTTGAGCCTCTAGAGTGCGCAATTCTCATCCGATTGGGATGAAATTTTGCACGACGTGTTTTGTTATTATATCCAACAACTGTGCCAAGTACGGTTCAAATCGGTCCATAACCTGATATAGCTGCCATATAAATCGATCTTGGGTCTTGACTTCTTAAGCCTCTAGAGTGCGCAATTCTCATCCGATTGGGATGAAATTTTGCACGACGTGTTTTGTTATGATATCCAACAACTGTGCCAAGTATGGTTCAAATCGTTCCATAACCTGATATAGCTGCCATATAAACCGATCTTGGGTCTTGACTTCTTGAGCCTCTAGAGGGCGCAATTCCTATCCGATTTGAATGAGTTTTGGCACGTAGTATTCTGTTATGATGTACAACAACTGTGCCAAATATGGTTCAAATCGGTCTATAACCTGATATAGCTGCCATATAAACCGATCTGGGATCTTGACTTCTTGAGCCTCTAGAGGTCGCAATTGTTATCCGATTTGCCTGAAATTTTGTACGACGGATTCTTTCATGACCATCAACATACGTGTTTATTATGGTCTGAATCGGTCCATAGCCGAATACAGCTCCCATATAAATCGATCTCTCTATTTTACTTCTTGAGCCCACAAAGGGCGCAATTCTTATTCGAATTGGCTGACATTTTACACAGGTCTCCAACATATAATTTAATTGTGGTCCAAACCGGACCATATCTTTATATCGCTCTAATAGCAGAGCAAATCTTTTCTTATATCCTTTTTTTGCCTAAGAAGAGATGCCGGGAAAGGAACTCGACATATGCGATCCATGGTGGAGGGTATATAAGATTCGGCCCGGCCGAACTTAGCACGCTTTTACTTGTTCATTGTTTATCACAGTTCTTATTTGGTATTGGTTATTGGTTATAAAGAAAGAGGCCACTTGATTAAACAAATGTTTGCTAATATTTTGAAAGAAATTGCTATAAATTGCATCGAGTATCGAAGAAGACATGCTAGTTTACGGGAGCCACATTGAACCCCAATAAAATGTCTAAATGCCATCTTCATTTGATATTCGGAGGTAAGATTTTGTTAACATAAATCAAACTTTTAGCTACTTGATACGTATATCATTTTTTCAGTCATACTACTGCAACTTTCTATAAATCTGATACAGGCTAATGACACTAATTATGATCTTAGCATGGTGCATGATTTCATTGAAGCCATAGCCAAACAACGCCGTGTAATACTGTGTATGGTCCAAAGTTGTGATGCACTAGCCCTGGAAAAAATATATCAAATTGAGGAGGCTGTTGAACGAGAACTTAAACAACAACCCACTTTCTCTGAGACCCATGAATTTGAATCGCTAAAATTGGATAAGGCTATAAATAGGGCTGTAGACACAATGCTAGCTCTCGAACCCAATTGCAAGGATGTCACCTATGTCTGTCCCACTCAAGCACAAATCCCAAAATATATCAACGAATATACTTCAGGATTGGCGGATATAATCACAAATAGCAAGTGCATCAATAGCGGGAATATTAAAGATGCCGTTGACATTTTGGGCAAGAGTGTAGAATATGTCGAACAATATCATAATCATTCGGGCAATTTTATGCAAAGAGTTCATCCCGCTGCCGTTTATGTGGCCAATGAGTTTGCCAAATTGTGTGATAGAATCTAAAATGGAGCGCCATATTAAACCTAACATTGCTGCGTTCAAGGGTTTCTCATTCGGTGTCCCTTTTTTGATATTTAAGCAATATGAAATTTTTTAGTACCATAGTCATATATATTGGGTTGCCCAAAAAGTAGTTGCGGATTTTTTAAAAGAAAGTAAATGCATTTTTAATAAAACTTAGAATGAACTTTAATCAAATATACTATTTTTACACTTTTTTTCTAAAGCACGCTAAAAGTAACAGCTGATAACTGACAGAAGAAAGAATGCAATTGCAGAGTCACAAGCTGTGAAAAAATTTGTCAACGCCGACTATATGAAAAATCCGCAATTACTTTTTGGGCAACCCAATATGCACATCGCTACACCATAAAATGGATTTTTGAAAATGGATTTTTCTATAAGCATTTTTAAGCTGGTGATCAAAACATTCAGGGCTACGGATTTCGTGTTTTAGTTTTTCACACTATTTTTATACCCTCCACCATAGGATGAGGGTATATTCATTTAGTCATTACGTTTGCAACACATCGAAAAATCAATTTCCGACCCTACAAAGTATGTATATTTCGGATCGTCGTAAAATTCTAAGGCGATTTAACGATGTCCGTGTAACTGGCCGTCTATCCGTCTGTCTGTCCGTCTGTTATAACCACTCTACAGCCTTCAAAAATTGAGATATTAAGCTGAAATTTGGTACAGATGCGTCTTTTTGATGCACGCTGGTTAAGTCTTGAACGGGCCAAATCGGACCATATTTGGATATAGCTGCTATATAGACCAATTTTCCGATAAAGAGTCTAAAAATGCTTTATTTTCCATCCGATGTCGCTGAGATTTGAAACAGTAAGTGGTTTTAGGCCACCCGCTATCCGACCCAAATATGATAAAGTTCGGACTGTATTTAGATATAGCTGTCATATAGACCGATGTGCCGATTAAGGGTCTGAAGCTCATAAAAGCTTTATTTATTACCCGATTTTGTTGAAATTTGAAATACAAAATTCAACAGTGACTTATATTTAAGTCATAATTATCAGACATGAACCAACTTAGGGGAGTGGTATTGAAAACAATTAATGATTTTGTAAGTAGCACGGAATTCCTTACTTAAAATTTTCTTTTTAGAGGTTACTTTATTGTTTGTAGAGCGCACAGCAAGCCGATTACTGGCTTAGGTGTATGTCCATAGTGGCATGGGGCGGATTAATATCTGCACCCTCTTTTCAACCTTCTCACGATCTGGATCCCCCATAGGATTTCCCCGTCCTACCGATCGTTTCGCTGTTCCACAATGTTGCATACGCATTAGACGCCCACGCCCTTAACTCGGACTGCGTCGACCCGAAAGGCTTCGGCTTTCTCCGCCAAATTGTCTGCCCTTTCATTTCCGCTTACACCGTAATGGCCCGGCACCCAAACGATGCGGGTTTAGCCGTCATCAGAGAAGGCCTTTATCTCCTTCTTACACTCTTCATACTCGACGTCCTCGCGTAAGCACCACACCGCTTAACACATTCCGTGAACACCAGACTCTCCGACTGGAGGACCGTGTTATGGTCTGGCAGTTTAAAACAGATATCAGTTCCTGGGTTCTCAATGTAAACCCCCAGGCTCACTCTGTCCTCTAGCTTTGATCCATCCGTGTAACATGATCTTCCAGATGATAATACTAGGATTCCGTTAATCCAAGACTATGCCTCTGGCAGCAGTCGACTTCAAGTTTCATCTCAGGTATCCGATCGGAAACCTCTTCCCTTCCATCCAGGTTTTCTATAGTCGCCTCGATTATACTGCGATGGTATAAGCTGCTCCCATCCTCAATCCATTCTCCCATCGCCTTAAGTCTCATAGCCGCAGTGGCTGCCTCACACTTAATTTGTATGTCAATGGGTCGGATATCTAGAATAGTCTTCAGTGCCCTAGTGGACATGGTCCTCATCGCTCCGCCTATGCCAAGACAACATGTTCTCTGAACCTGTTGTATGGTCCTTATGTTGAACTTTTTCTCCACAGAAGTCCATCAAACTACTGAGGCGTAAGTAAGTAATGGTCTAATCACGCTCCTGTAGAGAAAGTGGACTATACTCGGATTCAGGCCCCATTTCGAGCCTACGACCCGTCTACATATTGCCCAACATCTGTAAGCCTTCTCAGTACGCTCCTGAATGTGACACTTCCAATTCAGTTTCCTGTCCAAGATCACACCTAAGTATTTGACCTTGTCATATATGGAAATCGTCTTATTGAGGAAACGTGGTGCGTTAAATTGGTCCACCTTCGTCTTCCTCGTGAACCGACATATTTCAGTCTTCTCTGGGTTAACATTGAAACCTCTGGGTCTAGCCCAATGAAAGACCCATACGCCATATGCAAGACCCTTTCGGCCCTTCTGCATATCCCGTTCGGATTATTACCTTTTTAAAGTATTATAACATCATCTGCGTAGCAGACGGGTTCAAATCCCTCCTCAGTCAGTATCCGTAATAGGTCATTTATGGTGGTCACCCATAGGAGTGGCGATAAAATAACCCCCTGTGATGTGCCTGAGCCACTTTCTCCCTGTTCCTTAGCATATGGTTTATTCAGTCTTTAAAGACCGGATCCACCCGGTACTGGTCTAAGGATTGGATCAATGTGTCGCTCCGCTTAAAGCCCCCTCGATGTCAATGCATACCGCCAGTGTGTACGTTTTGGCATCGAAGGATTCTTCTATTTTATGCACAACCTCGTGCAGGGCAGTCTCCATCTAGTGGCTCAAGAAGTCAAGATTCAAGATCGGTTCATATGGCATATATATCAAAACATGAACCGCAAGATTTCGAGCGTCTAGCGGTACTTAAGTGAGCGTGGTTTGTACGAACGTAAATTGAAATCGTTATTAAAAATGTAAAAAGTAAAAGCCTGTCAAGTTCGGCCAGGTTGTTGGTTGGTATGAAAATTACTTGTCTCGGTTTTTGTTTGGTTCCCTAGGATTTACAAATATATATATACCCACCACCATAGAATGAAGGTATACTAATCTAGTCATTCCGTTTGTAACACCTTGACATATTCATCTAAGACCTCATAAAGTAAGCCATGTCCGTCCGTCCGTCTATCGAAATCACGATGGATATCGAACGTGTAAAGCTTGTTACTTGAAATTTTGCACAGATACTTAGCATTGGCATATACTCCGAAAGCCTGGCAGGAGCGAAGGGTGGTGTTTATATCCAAGCCCGAAGGCCTACAGACCCATAAGCTTTACGACCTTTCTACTCAAAACCATAGAACGTATTGTGGACACCATGATAAAGAGTAGGACATCCAGCAAACTGCTCAAATACAAACAGCATGCCTATGTCAAGGGAAGGTCGGCGGAGACTGCCCTGCACGAGGTTGTGCATAAAATAAAAGAATCCTTCGATGCCAAAACGTACACACTGGCGGTATGCATTGACATCGAGGGGGCTTTTAACAATGTGCGGAGCGACACACTGATCCAATCCTTAGACCAGTACCGGGTGGACCCGGTCCTTAGAGACTGGATAAACCATATGCTAAGGAACAGGGAGAAAGTGGCACACGGCACGCCACACGGGGTCATTTTATCGCCACTCCTATGGGTGACCATAATGACCATAAATGACCTATTACGGATGCTGACTGAGGAGGGATTTGAACCCGTCTGCTACGCAGACGATGTTATAATACTTCTAAAAGGTAAGGATCCGAATGGGCTATGCAGAAGGGCCGAAAGGGTCTTGCATATGGCGTATGACTGAACTAGACCCAGAGGTCTCAATGTTAACCCAGAGAAGACTGAAATATGCCAGTTCACGAGAAAGACGAATGTGGGCCAATTCAACGCACCACGTTTCCTCAATAAGACGATTTCGATATCTGACAAGGTGAAATACTTAGGTGTGATCTTGGACAGGAAACTGAATTGGAAGTATCACATTCAGGAGCGTATGAGAAGGCTTACAGATGTTGGGCACTATATAGACGGGCCGTGGGCTCGAAATGGGGCCTGAATCCTAGGATAGTCCACTGGCTCTACAGGAGCGTGATTAGACCAATACTTACTTAGTATTGCCATCTGGAAGATCATGTTACACGGATGGATCAAAGCTAGAGGACAGAGTGGGCCTGGGGGTTTGCATTGAGAACCCAGGGACTGAGATCTGCTTTAGACTGCCTGACCATAAAACGGTCCTGCAGGCGGATATCCGGGCGATCACGGAATGCGTTAAGTGGTGTGGTGCTAACGCGAGGACGTCGAGTGTGAACATCTGTGAAAATTGCCATAAGGGCAATAACAACCAGGACGGTAAGGTCACGAACAGTCTTGCAGTGTAAGAAGGTGATTAACGCCTTCACTGAGGATGGGAAAATCCACAACGTTTGGGTGCCGGCCCATAACGGAGTGAGGGGAAATGAAAGGGCAGACGATTTGGCGGTGAAGGCCAGAGGACTGCCGTCAATAAACTTGGTTAACCCGAAGCCTTGCGGGATGGGTCATATGCCCATTTCGAGAGTTTTTAGGTGGTGGGGTGACCCCCTACACTTCGATCTGATTTTGTATGCCAGATTCGTAATCTACTCCCGAATACTTTCATTTAAGCCCCATATTGATATGGACGACCAATTTGTCTGTTTTTAGACATTTTAGGGCGACTTGGACCCAATTTTTAATACCATATTCGTATTCTACTCTTCAATACTTTTCATTTGATATTCATATTGTCTTTATCTGTACACTTGTGAATTAGGGTGGTATTTTTGGGGTAACGGTGAGGGTACGACCCCTTCCGATATCAACAAATAATGAAGCATATTTCTTATTCCTGACCATATTCGTAATCTTCTCCCGAATGCCTTTCATTTGAGTCCCATATTGTCATAATCGTCAAATAAACCTATTTTAAGGGGTTTTGGGGTTGGGGCGGCCCCCAGGTACTGGGACCCAACTTTTATTATGAAATTCGTACTCTACTCTTGAATACCTTTCATTTCAATCCCATTTTGTCCCGATCGCTCCACCTTTAATTTTTGGGTAGTACTTTTGTGGTAAGGGGGAGGGTCGCTTGACTTACAGTTTAACAATATAAGTGCCTTTATCTGAATCCCATATTATCTTTATTGGTCTACGAAATTAAGTTTGGATGTAAGATGTACTCCATTCCTAAAATACTTTATTTCAGCCCGATATTCTCATGATGTCTGATTTAGGGATGTTTTCGGGGGTGAGGTGGTCCCCCAGACACTCGGTCCTGAAAAATATCAGCATCGTGCTCTTCTCTCAAATACCATTTATTTAAACTCCATATTGCCATTGGTTTAAGGGAAGTTTACACGATGAGGCGTCCCCCAAACACATGGCCCCAAAAATCCTTTATCAAATTAGTTTTCTAATCTCAAATACCTTTAATTTGAGCCACATATTGGCATGGTCGAAAAACTTTTACCCTTTGGAGGGTGTTTTGGGGAATGGGTGATGCATAGAAACTTTTCCCGAATATTGATATCAGATTCCTGCTTTACTCCCAAAGACCTTTCACTTGAGCCCCATATTGCTATGGTCGTAAATTTGTCCCCTTTGGGGGATGTTCTTGGGGAGAGGCGGCCCCTTCAACGCTTGGTCCCATATTTGGATATCAGATTCGTATCCTACACTCAAATAACTTTTATTTAAGCCCCATATTCCCATGGTCAGTAAATAAGTCCTCTTTGGGGGGTGTTTTGGGGAAGGGGTGGACCCCCAGAAACGTGGTCCCACATTTGGATATTAGATTCGTATTCTACTCGTAAATACCTTTTATTTGAATCCCATATTGCCATGGTCGGTAAATATATCCGATTTAGTAGTGTTTTTGGGTTGGGGTGGTCCCCCTTACACTTGGTCCGACAATTGGATATCAGATACGTTTTCTTATCAAAAATACCTTTCATTTGAGTCCCATATTGTTGTGATTGGTCTAAATATATGTTTGGTAGGTTTTAGGGTGGGGCGGCCCCCCTAGGTACCCCATCCTAAATTTGGATTTTTTATTTTATTTTTAGGGTACTATATGAGAGCACCTAAAATTTCGCTTAAATCGCACCAACCATCTCCGAAATCTGGCGTTCTGGAAAATTAGGGTATGGCGGAGGATGTTTGAAATCAAAACAAAGGCTTTGGGCCATATTTAAGCCAAATCAGGTGAAAATTGAGGCTGCTGGGGGCTTAAGAAGTCACAAATAGGGATTGGTTTATATGAGGGCTATATAAGTTTGTAAACCGATTCAGATCATACTCGAAACGATTGTTAGAAATCAGAACAAAAAATTTTTGGCGAAATTTCGGCTAAATTGGATGAAAATTAAGGCTACAAGAGTCTCAAGAAGACAAAATGGGGATCGGTTTATATGGGGGCCATATCAGCTTATAGACCAATTTGGATAATTTCGTTAAGGATATTTGAAGTCAAAACAGAAGTTCTTGGGACATATTTTAGCTAAATCAGATAAAAATTGAGGCTGCTTGGGGCTCAGAAAGTCAAATCCTGGGAACGGTTTATATAGGGGCTATTTCCAAATCTGAACCAATGTGATCCATTAGCAATCCCCAACCAAAAACCTACTTCGATATCTTTATTTGTTTGAACGCTATTGTGATTTCCACAGACGGACATAGCTAGATCGCCTTAGAATGTAAAGACATTCAAGAATATATATAATTTATGGGATCGCAGATCAATATTTCGAGGTGTTGCAAACGGAATGGCTAGATTAGAATACCCGGAATGGCTAGATTAAAATATCCTATGGTGGTGCGTATAAAAATAAAACTATCAAATGGACATGTACACCGTTCGGAAATAAATTCGACTGCAATGAGAGGCCTTTGATGGTATAGTAATATGTTTGCCTCCAATTTGTATTGACATAGGAAGAACCTGCGAATCGTTTAATATGAGAATTTAAAACCAGTAAGGAAGGGCAAAAGTCGGGCGGTGCCGCTGTATAATACCCTACACCTTCCCTATAAGTATCAAATTCTGAATCAATTTTGATGGACCTCGGCGAGCAAATATGTTCAAACTATAAAAACTACGGTTGACAAATGACAACATTATGGCAAATTACCCAAAATCTGACGAATATATATATGGGAACTATATCTAATTCTAAACCGATTTCGAGCAAACTTATCAGATAATGTTGGTAAAATTGGTCAAACAATGCGCTTGCAGCGGCTCTAGAAGTGAAAATCGGGCGTTATACATATATGGCAGCTATATCTAAATCTGGGCCGTTTTCTATGAAATTCACCAGCAATATTGAGAGTCATAAGAAAATTCTTCCTGCAAAATTTCAACAGAATCGGTTAACAAATTAGCACTTTTATGCAATATTTCTTAAAATCGGACGAATATATGAGAGCTATTCCTAAATCTGAACCGATTTCGAGCAAACTCCTCAGATACTGTGGCAGTCGTCGAGGAAAGCGTTTTGCAAAATTTTGGCAAGATGGGTCAATAAATGCGCTTGCTGTGACTCTAGAAGTTAAAATCTGGCGATATATATATATATATATGAGAGCTATATCTAAATCTGAACCGATTTCCATGAAATCCACCAGTAATGTCGAGAGTCAAGAGAAAATCCTTCCTGCCAAATTTCGGGAGAATCGGTTTACAAATGACTATTTTAATGAATTATTACTGAAAATCGGACGAACATATATATGGGAGCTATATCAAGATCTGAACCGATTTTCCAATTTCAATAGGTTTCGTCTCTAGGCCAAAAAACATGCCTGTACCAAATTTTAAGACGATCGGATGTTAACTGCGACCTGCACTTTGTACACAAATTAACATGGACAGACAGACGGACGGACAGACAGACAGATCGACAGACGGGCATAGCTAAATCGAATCAGAATGTGATTCTGAGTCGATGGGTATACTTATCAATGGGTCTATCTCTCTTCCTTTTGGGTGTTACAAACTAATTAACTAAGTTATAATACCCTGTACCACAGTAATGGTGTAGGGTATAAAAAAAACTGTTTTTAGGGTATAGCGAAGCTCATCGGGCCAGCTAGTTTTTAAAAACGGAGTTCTTAAATGTAATTAAAACACCTGCGTGTTTACATTTTCCTGCTTTTGGTTGATAGTTCTTTGGCAATTGTTTTCGCCTATGGTGAAAGGTTAAGCTTCACATCGCAAACAATTGAATATATATTTGCCATAACTTAAATGTGGTTTGACACTGTTTGTCTAAGACATATCGCTCAAATATATTTTTTGCTAAGCCATGATGTTATAATTTCAAAAGAGCTTCAACAGACAAAAACATTGAATACGTCTTGAGAAATGTTGAATATATTATTATTGGCAAGTAAGTATTCTCATGAAAAGTGATGAAAAGACAGAAGAAAATATTTGATAACCATATTTTATTAAAAATTTCAAGCATTACTTGTGCTGGCTGCGGATGTAGCTCCATCTGGTGCTGAGGATGAGCCTTATCCTCTAAATATGATTTCGCATTTTATGAACACCATCACTAGGCAACGCAACATAATGGTATGTATGGTCAACAGTTGTGATCCTTTTGTCCTACATAAAATCTTTGATATCGAAGATGGCATAGAGCAATCGGTTAAGACCAAGCCTAATTTTCCGGAATCCAATGAATTTATGACCACAAAAGTTTTTGCCGCTCTTGATAAAGCTGTAGAAAGGTTAATGATTCTGGAGCCAAATTGCGTCGATCACACCTATATTTGCCCTCATCCGGTGTCCGCTGAACTTCCCGAGGAGATTTTCGAATTCATACGATTGCTGGAAAGAATAATTGCCACGAGAAAGTGCATAAATATGAATAATGCCTATGATGCTATCAACTCGTTTGGCAATGGTGTTGCATATACAGAAACTATACCCGAAATAGGTGATGATCATTTCACAAAGCGGGTGATTGTTCCAGGCACCTATGTGGCCGTACAATTTGAAAAGTTGTGTAAACGAGAGTAAATAAAATTGAAAATTTCCTTTAGCCGCTTTACTTGGGCCACTTATTTACATCGGATTAGATTCTCATGAGGCTATAGGCTGCTACGCAATGCTCTATTGGTACACGGATGGTATCACTGTCTGTGGTTAAGAACATGGTAACGAAGAGGAAGATAGTCCAAGCAGTGAATTCGTTTGAGCCCTCCATGTCAACGTGACCGGATGGCATACGGACTGTTATGGGTAGGATTGTATCCCCTACAAGTCTTTGAGTGCGTTATAAGGAGCAGCGCTATCATTGACTATGTACCTACTGAATGACGGGAGGTTAGAGTGACGATCAGGCTCTTAACCTTTCTCTTAAAGAATCTGGAGATTGTAATTGATACTTGTGTTAGAGAGCCTCTCGACCCTTCACTGTTGTGCTTACCTTAAGAGTTAGTATTTAGAATGTCTTTCGTGATGTGATTGTCTACATCGAATTTGGGCAATTTCACTTTGCCGCTCTTCTTGAACATTGAAATCGGAGCTTAAATAATGTAAAGTTGGAGATCAATCTCTTTTGGCGCATCGCTTCGACAAGATTCTGAAAGGCTGGATATTAACGCATCCCTGACGGAGAGTTGGTAAGGAAAATTGTGGTAAGAAGAGGTTTTACACCCTCTTTTGTGGCTTCTGGTCAGTAATGGGATTCTGAAGTGCTTGAGAAGTAGAGTGTGAAGGTTTTTTAACGAGGAAGGATTGCCCTAGCATATAATCAGTTGCGCTCCATTCTCTAGCAGTACAGAAGAAGGACCATAGTTTCGGTAGCGTTTTCTTTAGTCATAGGTTTGTTGTCACAAACTCAACATACATGTGCACTGCACATCGTGCGGTCCGAAGATCGAGAATGGCATTCATCGCCTCTCTCGGGACATTTCTCCTTGCCCTAGAGATCAGCACTGCTACGATACACTGTGCCTTCTCGATTATACGGCGGAGGGCATAGTTGTCCAGAGCTCAATGCCAACGCAGACATCCTTAGGTGAGACCGACCGAACCGAATCGTAAAAAATATGCCTTTTGAGAACTCATAGAGATAACTCTTTGAAATTCTGAGGTGTTATCAAGATCATGGAAAAAATTTCATGGCACTACGAGCTGCGGGCACCTTTTGGCAGGGCTCTTAAGTTGGTGACCTCGACATGTCGAAAAAATGTTAGGGCTGCCTTTGAGGACCGATTTCCAAAATTCTTTCCTTGGGAATATTCGACTTTTAATTTTTTTTTCGATTATGAGCCGAGTTTAGCTTCGTATTTAGCTATTTGTTATGTACCTAACGCGTCTAAAACTATGGGCCTTCTTCTGTACTGCTCGAGAATGAAGATGCGGCTTGGCGGCATGTTATATGCTGTGCGACTTATTATATGGTAGGGCAGTCCTTTCTTATTGATGGGTTGAACAAAACTCTTTGCTGAGAGCATCCCATACTTTCTCTTTGCTGAGAGCATCCCATACTTTCCATGGCATTCCGGATGGATGCCCAGGGGCAGGAGTCTTTATTCAATTCTTTGGAATCAAAGAATTATATAGGGTTTTAGACGAGTGCAATGACTTTTACGACGAAGTCTTTGCAGTCTTGACGCAACTGAAGAAAATGCGAGAGCGAGAGCCATATGAGGTCCATGGGAAAAACTGTCAGGCTCTGGTGAGTTCCAGAATATCAAAGAATGACAAGGAAGTAGCGTCCGGCAAATAATGAATAGCTAAAGAGCGCAAACAGAGTGGTGTGGTTTAAGAAAATATTTCGGTCTGCTATTAGTTAAAACAAATAAGAACATGCCGAATCTTATATACCCTCCACCATGGATGGCAATTGTCGAGTTCTTTGCGCGGTATCTCTTTTTAGGCAAACAAAGAATAATGGATAAGAATTGTTATGCTATTGAAGCTATATCAAGTTAAAGTTCGACTCGGACCATAAATATATTGAATATTGAAGACCATAGTAGAAGTCATTGTGTAATATTTCAGTCCATTCGGACAAGAATTGCGCCTTGTAGGGGCTCAAGAAGCATAATCGGGAGATCGGTTTATATGGGAGCTGTATCAGGCTATAGATCGATTCAGGCCACAATAAACACCTATGATGATGGTCATGAGAGGATCCGTCGTCAGGCATATCGGATAATAATTGCGACCTCTAGAGGCTTAAGAAGTCAAGATCCCAGATCGGTATATATATATCAGGTTAAGGACCGATTTGGACCTTATTTGACGCAGTTGTTGAAAGTAAGAATAAAATACGTCATGCAAAATTGCAGCCAAGTCGGATAGGAATTGCGCCCTCTAGAAGCGCAAGAAGTCAAGTCGCCAGATCTGTTTATATGGCAGCTATATCAAGTTATGAACCGATTTGAACTATACTTGGCAGAGTTGTTGGATATCATAACAAAATACTTCGTGCAAAAATTCATTCAAATTGGATAAGAATTGCGCACTCTAGAGGTTCAAAAAGTCAAGACCCAAGATCGGTTTATATAGCAGCTATATCAGGTTTTGTTCCGATTTGCGTCATACTTTGCACGGTTATTGGATGACATAACAAAACACCTCATGCAAAATTTCAGCCAAATCGGATGAGAATTGCCCGCTCTATTAGCTCAAGAAGTCAAGATCCCAGATCGGTTTATATGGCAGCTATTCCAAAACATGGAACGACATGGTCCATTTACAATCCCAACTGACCTACACTAATAAGAAGCATTTGTACAAAATTTAAAGCGGCAAGCTTTACACCTTCCAATCTTATCGTGCTTTCGACAGACAGGCGGACGGACGGACATAGCTGTCGATCTAGCTAAAATGTCATGACGATCAAGAATATATATACTTCATGGGTTGTTAGACGAGGTGTTACAAATGGAATAACGAAATAAGTATATCCTCATCCTATGGTGGAGGGTATAAAAATCTTCTGCTGGAATACAATATTGAATATGCGAACAAGTAAAAAGGCATTAAGTTCGGCCGAACCGAACTTGAGCTACCCATACCCTTCACCTTTAATATGAAGGGTGATTTTTTAAGAGCTATAGGGTAGGTTTTCCAAAAACACATTAAACTCAGAAATGTTTTAAGATTGTTTCATGCAAATGTTGACAGTGACTTCGTCTCAAATGGTCCATCCACATAGTCCAATTTTGGCATACTCTTTTTAATATTTTGGCCGGCATCTCACGAATAAATGCTTCCATAATGTCTTTCAATGCGTCAATTGAGGCGGGCTTGTCTGTGCAGACATGGACTTTAACATAGTCCCACAAAATATAGTCTAAAGGCGTTAAATCGCACGATATGGGCGGCAAACAGATCGGTCCCAAATGTAAAATAAAATGTTCACCGAACTCTCCTCTCAATAAGTCCATTGATACGCGTGCTGTGTGGCATGTGACACCGTCTTGTTGAAAACACATGTCATGCAAGTCAAGCTCTTGCATTTTTGGCAAAACAAAGTTGGATATCATCTCATGGCTGCGTTCACCATTCACAGTTACGTTACGATTCACATCATCTTCGAAGAAGTACAGTCCAATGATGCCACCAGCCCATAGACCGCACCAAACTGTGACTTTTTCTGGATGCATTAGTAGCTCTTGCAATGCTTCTGGAGTTAAGATCACTTCACTCCAAAATCGACAATTCTGCTTATTTACTTACCCATTGGGCCAAAAATGAGCTTCGTCACGGAACACAAAATGCTGAGCACTGAACTTCTTAACAGAGCACGCATTTTGATAGTAAAATTCAATAATTTGCAAGCGTTTTTCTGTTTGTTGAACGATTCATGGTTAACGATTCATGGTTTCTGTTTGTTGAACGATTCATGGTTAAGTTATAGACCAAACTGAAGACATTTGACAGTGAAACAAAACACGAAATGTGCGTGAGCTGTTTAAGCCAGTTTTGTCAGAAAGATAATAGCAAAAAATCACCCTATATATTGGGTTGCCCAAAAAGTAATTGCGGATTTTTCATATAGTCGGCGTTGACAAATTTTTTCACAGCTTGTGACTCTGTAATTGCATTCTTTCTTCTGTCAGTTATCAGCTGTTACTTTTAGCTTGCTTTAGAAAAAAGTGTAAAAAAGTATATTTGATTGAAGTTCATTCTAAGTTTTATTAAAAATACATTTACTTTCTTTTAAAAAATCCGCAATTACTTTTTGGGCAACCCAATATATTAACCACCTTTCCTCATAACACGGTGAAAATGGTATCATTTCTGAAAATATTGTAGCTACCTCTTCTCAAAATTGTATGATAAAGTCTAAGATGAAGATATAGACAATTACCTGTAAAGCCTACAAAAGTATTGGTATGTACCTGCAAAGAGAAAAAAGAATTTCAAAAATATGAAATTTATAAAAAAGTTACAATATTTTATAAGTAATAAAGTTGTAATGAATTTCTAATGGAAAAATGTCGAAGAAATTTTCTTAAAAAAATTTTTAATGTTTCACTTGATGATTAAAAAGTTCGACTTGTCGTTTTTAAGTTTAAACGAGGAACACAAAGAAACTAATCTCCAACCAGACAAACAATATGGAGGTATACTAATCTAGTCATTCCGCTTATAACACCTCGAAATACTGATCTGTGGCCCATAAAGTACTAATATATGACCCTATAAACTAAATATATGAAGTCGATTTAGCCATATCTCTTTGTCCGTCCACCTGTGGAAATCACAAAAGCGGTCGAACGGTAAAGATATCCGCTTGACAGCTAACTCTTATGGGTACCTTTGAGCGGAGAGGGGCGTAATTTCATTTCGCTCCTCAAAGGAAAATGTCTGTAATAGGTACTACCAGGAGTAGGCTTAAATCGGACCCAACAGCTCCGGTGGTGGCATCAGACCCTAGCATGTTGTTCCCCCCTCCAATAGGTGTGAGTGCTTCAAGAGCACAACCAGTCGTCAGACTAACTAATGAGGAAGAGCCGGATAAAGCAGAGGGATACACAGTTCATTCCCAGCCTTTAAGTAAAGGCGGTGTTTCCGATTCAGATTCAGACAGCGACAATGGCAATGAAACAGTCACCGCAACCGACTCTAGAGATGAGGGCAATGGTATGACGGCAGTAGTGAACGAGGGCTTTGATAAGCTCATAATAAGACCGAAAACGCCATCCTGGACTCGACGAAGGAGACTGAGGAATATGTCAGAGCAATAGGGCGAAAGAGGAGGATGTAGTAGGGATAGAACTGACATTCCAAGCACTTCTACGGAAACTGCAGAGAGAATCAGATCTCAAGAAAAACATAGCACTGTTAAAACACTGAAAAACAGTTTTCCGCTTTTAAATACTCTTGGAAGACCGAGATAGCCCTCCCTCAATGGGGACGCCAGACAATGTCCTGCAGAGGGAGAGAAAGTCGGAGCAGAAATGAAGGAAGCGCGCACGGCCCTTGAGTCTTCATGGAATACTTTGACTTCCTAACGGACGCACCATCAAAGCAAGGGATGGTGGTCGCTGAAAAGGGTAAGAGCCGGCCTCTTACGCCAGAGTGGCAAGAAAGCACAACAGAGATGAGGTGACGTATGCAGTTATCGATATCAGCAGTGCATGCGGTAGGATTTCACCAGATCATTGGTCTCAAATGGAGGATCTGGTTAACGGATTTTCGAATATGTGGAGAACTCCGAAGAAGGTCCACTCATACAAATGAAGAGCTGCGAGTACAGAGGGGATCTTGAAGCTGTGCTTTACGTTAGCAGAATGTATAAATACCATCAAACAGTTCGTTTAAAGTATTCACACTCTCGAGAAGGGCGAAAAGATCAATCGGTGAGAAAGATGGACATCTCCCAGTTCACAAAGACGACGGTCTTCATCAAGGTATGGGGCAGAAATTTGACGACGGAACGGAATGGTGGGGTTCTAAGGCAAGCAAAACCAAGGCTAGGTCGCGGAGAAATGGGAGGAAAAGGAGGATGGACCTCTCCTTGTGGCGGGCGTTGATCAAGTCTCCGTGACAAGTTTGGCTAAGATTAAAGGCATGGCCTACTACGAGGGCCATGGCCGTCTTCTTCAAGATTGGGAAGACTAGGATAGGCAAAGATCGTCAGATTGAGACATTAGGCACTGCAGGGATGGGAGATTCAATGCCGCCCAACGAACGGCGAACCGATGATTCAATATTAAGATCTTTGCCTATCGACTTTCTTAGGATAGGCATAGATCTTAATATTGAAACATCAGGCAGTGCAGTGCCATGAGACTCAATGTCGCCTAACGAACAAGGAACCAATGATGACACCATCACCCACTCCCAAAAAGCCTATTTACTGTAGGACCAATGATTGAGGTCATCCAGATAAACTTCCACCGGACCGAGACAGTTACACTCGCTCTGAAGAAGAAAATCAGCAAGAGCAATATTTATATTGCCTTAATTCAGGAGCCATGAATGACCCGAAACAAAGTTTCTGAACACAACCATATCAACTACCAATTGTTCTATGCTAATACTGTATCACGGTCGAGGATCTAAGTTTTTTGTCAAAAAAATTTAAATTATATACAATTCACCCCAGAGTTGTCATCGTCGGATGCAATAGTGCTGAGGCAGGGAGACGGTTGAGCATACCTGGCATCACTTTATCTGCCTTTCGAGTATCTGACACCGCCGCCCAATTTTTCGATTTTCTTATTCAATCGTTTCTCAAAATCTTCCAACCCTTTGACGGCGCACATTTCTTTTAGGACCTCTGTCTTCGAGTTCTGATTGTCCCTATTGTACTTATCCAAACTATTCCCTGTTTGGATTCGTCTGCCCGACCCATAGCCTGATGGTGGAATTATTTATATTCGCTCACCTATCACCTTATGATTTCCGTCTTCTGTCTTGGCTGTTGGATCATCATCTATTCATCATCTCTATTCATACTAGCAAGTCCTAATTTTCTAAAAGATGGTATCCCATTCAAACCATAATATTCTTCCCCTTCGCTTTTTTTCAACGAATGAAGTTTCATTAGGAAAAAACATTTCATCAAATTCGAAATACTCGTTCTGAATTTGTTGGCTCCAGCTCTCTCTCTCTCTCTCTCTTTCTCTCTCTTATACGACAGAGTTCTTCTAAGAAAATCCTCTTAGACCCAATGAAGGATTCTCTCAACTTTGAAAACTTATCCCATCTATCACCTGTCACACCAATTTGTGCAACTTTGCTCAACTCCACCAACAGCGAATCAATATGTCAAATCGGGAGTTAGGATTTTATGGGAGCTATATCAGATTATAGACCGTAAGTCAGAACAGATTTATTTTTTCCAAATTTCAGCGATATCGGTGAAAAATTGAGGCCTCTAAGTGCTCAAGAATTCAAAGCTTGTCGCATTTGGTGTAGGTAATGGTTTATTTCGAGCTTTCTCAGATATCGCACTACACGAGTCCTTATAGACGGGTTCTCATTCTTATAGACGGGTTCTCATCCTTATAGACGGGTTCTCATGAGCATAAATTGACCGCAGGTGTACCTCAGGGCTATGTACTTTCTCCTTCTCTTTTCGTGTTTTCGTCAACGATCTGTTGAGTCAGACATCTAATCCAATCTACCCAATTGTGGTTGACAGTAATCTCTGTCATTTGTACTCATTCGACCATAGGCCGAATAGTTCGAGAGATTGAGGAAAAGGGGCGGTTTATGGACGACACACTCTGCCAGGATTTGCTGGCCATTTCTGAGTGGGAGGTCGAATGGATCGAGTAGATTTTAGTGCATGGAAGACTCAGTAATGTTTGTTGGCACACAAATGATTCGCTGACCCATTACGATCATATTTGCCAATCAATGGTGTGCGCTACTGCTGCATATCGACGCGTGTGTCAAGGAACAAATTGAAGACCAACCGCTTTGGTTGATGGTTTGGAAAGAACTAAATTTATTTTACTTTCAAGCAAATCTTAATACCAAATACATGCTTAAAATCCTTAATCTATACAATAACTAAGGACAACAAATACAAAGCAAATGTAGCCCATTTCCACACACAGAGTATTTGCACATAGTCAACTAGCTTCCTGCGTTGGATGAAACACATGAACTCTTAAGATAATAAAAACAATAAATTCCATTATTTGCTTCTACATAAGTGTCCCTACATGTGCTCATTTTACGATCTAATTATGGAAAACCCTTATCTCAGTAAGTACAATACTTCATATATTGGGTTGCCCAAAAAGTAATTGCGGATTTTTTAAAAGAAAGTAAATGCATTTTTAATAAAACTTAGAATGAACTTTAATCAAATATACTTTTTTTACGCTTTTTTTCTAAAGCAAGCTAAAAGTAACAGCTGATAACTTACAGAAGAAAGAATGCAATTACAGAGTCACAAGTTGTGAAAAAATTTGTCAACACCGACTATTTGAAAATTCCGCAATTACTTTTTGGGCAACCCAATAAATGTTTAAAATTTGTTAGCCAATCCTAGAACTAAAGTACAAAATTGTACAAACGGTATAGAGGTTGAGCTATCTGAAGCTCTTCATGTCCTGGGCTTGAAAATGCAAAGTAGTGTCCGTCGGGCTAAACATGTAATAGAGGTGTCGAAAGAAGCATTTACTTCACTCCTTCCGATCTTCTTAACATCCATACCACATTCATAAGGCTGAAAATGGAGCACAACTGATATGTAATGGCTGGAGCTTCAAAATCATACCTGGAGCTACAGGACCGTGTACAGAGGAGAGCGATGGCGTTGATTGGGGACAGTAGGGTATCCAACACTTTTGCCTCGCTTGAACATCGTCGCAATGTGGGTTGTTTGGCCCTGTTCTATCGGTCCTTTCATGGAGTGTGTTCATCTGGTATTTGTATATGTATTTTATTATGATAAAACCCATACAAAAGACAGTGTCTTATATAAAACAAGGGTTAGTAAATTGATAAATACAATGAATTTAACAAGTTTTCATTTAAATAGAACAATAATTGGTACAAAATATTTAACAATTTAAGCAAAGTTACTGATACAATATTTAAGTAAAAAAAAGGTTAAAACAAAATAAAAAAAAATAAGAAAAAGAAACTTTAAAGAAAATTTAACAATTTAATCAAAGTTACTAATAAAATAAATTAATAAATAGTTATAAAAAAAACAAATTAAATAATTAATTAAAATGATTAAAAATCAAAGATTTGAACTGTCTTTCATTACTTATAATTTGAATACTATTGGGAAGATTATTCCAGAGACGTATAGCATAAACAAAGAACTATTGTTCAGATACACGATATTGATGACGTATTTGTGTTCCTTGTTTACCTCTTGTAGAGTTGGCAAAACGCAATATGACGGTTCATTGGTATAAATTATCTTGCAACGAGCGTATCTTATGGAACGAGTTAAAAGAGACACCATATACTTGTCTGGCAAAGTCAGATACCCGGTCTCTTCTACGCAAACCAAAAATGTATCTAGCGACATCGTTAAAGGCCACGTGCAATTTATTCCTATGAGTTACATCACAACCGTAAAAAAGCTCGCAAGAGTATAATAGTTTCAGCAGAATAAATGTCCTAGCCAAAAGCATTCTTATTGACAAAAGGGTATACTGACGGCTCATATATATAAGTTTCGTAAAACGCCGTAGGTCCTGCCCACTGTCATACTGACATGATTCTTTCATGAAAGTCTATCATCAAACTCCAAACCAAGGTTACTTGCAGATGAAACAATCTCAATTGGGGCTCCAGCAATTGCCACATCAAGATTGGGCGGCATTGTCACCCGATTCCTACCAATTACAAGGCACTTTGACTTTGTTGGATTTAAAATTAGCCCGTTGGCGTTTGCCCATGTGTTTATCCTATCCAAGTCGTTATTTAGTCGAAGTACGCCATCGATCAGCCTCTCCGGCGAGGAGCTCATATACAGCTGTACGTCGTCGGCATACATATGAATACCACAGTTGCGCAACTGTCCAGGAATTGCTTGCTATATAAGGAAAAAAGGAGTGGGCCCAATACAGACCCCTGTCGAACACCTCTTGAGACTGGAAGATAACTAGAACAGCGGCTATCAACACATACCGATTGGCTTCTATTCGAAAGATTGGAATATATTAGATCCGTTGTTCTTTCAGAAAATTTAAATAAATGTTTCAGTTTAAGGCAAAGTATATTGGGATCAACGGAATCAAATGCTTTCGAATGATCTAAAAGAACAAGAAAGGTAACTTTATCGCTGCCAATATCACTCCATACATCTTCATCTAAAGAGTGATTTGTTAAGAGCTTGATAACTTTTTTTTTTAAAAAAACGCATAAAATTTGCAAAATCTCATCGGTTCTTTATTTGAAACGTTAGATTGGTCCATGACATTTACTTTTTGAAGATAATTTCATTTAAATGTTGACCGCGGCTGCGTCTTAGGTGGTCCATTCGGAAAGTCCAATTTTGGGCAACTTTTTCGAGCATTTCGGCCGGAATAGCCCGAATTTCTTCGGAAATGTTGTCTTCCAAAGCTGGAATAGTTGCTGGCTTATTTCTGTAGACTTTAGATTTGACGTAGCCCCACAAAAAATAGTCTAAAGGCGTCAAATCGCATGATCTTGGTGGCCAACTTACCGGTCCATTTCTTGAGATGAATTGTTCTCCGAAGTTTTCCCTCAAAATGGCCATAGAATCGCGAGCTGTGTGGCATGTAGCACCATCTTGTTGAAACCACATGTCAACCAAGTTCAGTTCTTCCATTTTTGGCAACAAAAAGTTTGTTAGCATCGAACGATAGCGATCGCCATTCACCGTAACGTTGCGTCCAACAGCATCTTTGAAAATAATACGGTCCAATGATTCCACCAGCGTACAAACCACACCAAACAGTGCATTTTTCGGGATGCATGGGCAGTTCTTGAACGGCTTCTGGTAGCTCTTCACTCCAAATGCGGCAATTTTGCTTATTTACGTAGCCATTCAACCAGAAATGAGCCTCATCGCTGAACAAAATTTGTCGATAAAAAAGCGGATTTTCTGCCAACTTTTCTAGGGCCCATTCACTGAAAATTCGACGTTGTGGCAGATCGTTCGGCTTCAGTTCTTGCACGAGCTGTATTTTATACGGTTTTACACCAAGATCTTTGCGTAAAATCTTCCATGTGGTCGAATAACACAAACCCAATTGCTGCGAACGGCGACGAATCGACATTTCACGGTCTTCAGCAACACTCTCAGAAACAGACGCAATATTCTCTTCTGTACGCACTGTACGCATTCGTGTGGTTGGTTTAATGTCCAATAAAGTAAACTGAGTGCGAAACTTGGTCACAATCGCATTAATTGTTTGCTCACTTGGTCGATTATGTAGACCATAAATCGGACGTAAAGCGCGAAACACATTTCGAACCGAACACTGATTTTGGTAATAAAATTCAATGATTTGCAAGCGTTGCTCGTTAGTAAGTCTATTCATGATGAAATGTCAAAGCATACTGAGCATCTTTCTCTTTGACACCATGTCTGAAATCCCACGTGATCTGTCAAATACTAATGCATGAAAATCCTAACCTCAAAAAAATCACCCTTTACTTTCAAAAGTGCAGTAGTGCAAATGTGCTTTGGCCGGAAACCAGATTGAAAATCTGTTAGCAGCGAATATTCGAATATTGATATTCGTCTTCTTATTCCTGAAGTAAGAATGTATGTCAGAAATACTTGACATTAAAGAAGCTAACACCCGTTTGTAATTGATTGGCCAGTGGACCGGACAATGCATTATAAAGAGAATTCTTATTTCGCCCATACCTTTCGTATGTAGAATAGACTTCCGTCTAATGTTTTTCCCATCCACTATGACTTCCACATATTTAAGACAAATATCAACATACACTACATCCTTTTTCCTCGTGCAACTCCTAATTTTCATTCGCCTTGGTGTTGATTCATGAAAAAAGAAAAACTGGATATCGGCTTACATAGGAGCTATATCCAAATCTGAACCATGATGGCCCAGTTGCAAACACTTACATCAATAAGAGGGATGTGTTCAAACTTTCAAGCGGAAAGCTATAAGCATTCAACAGCTATTGTCATTTCAACCGATGGAGGGATGAGCGGACGTGGCTAGATCGACGATCGAGAATATCTAAATATAATTTATGGAATTGCAGATTGACATTTCATGGTATTACCTACGGAATCACTAGATTGGTATACATCCATTATGGAAGTGAATATAAAAACTACTCTTAAAAATCATTCATTACAGTATTTTCTTCATTGGGACTTGCAACGATTCGACTTTTTGCAAATTCGGGATTGAACAGGATCCCAGATTAAGAAAATTTGAAAGTTCACTTCGTATTTGACATCACCATTTGTAGTCTAGTAATGTGAGCAAACGGCCACTTGAAGAGAAGTTTACAAATATACAACGAAAGTTTTGTTTAAATTTCTGAAAAATAAGTGAAGCGGGCAGGGTTAATCTTCTTTGTCTATTCAACTCAACCAACTGAATAAATACTTGCATTGGTGAAATAATTAGGGTATTGTACCATATGCTCTTCACCATAGAATGGAGGTATACTAACTTCTTCATTCCGTTTATTACATCTAGAAATTCTTGTCTAGAACCCCATACAGTACAAAGATATATATGTAGATATATTCGTCCGTCTGTCCGTGTATCGGTCTGTCGAAAGCACGCTTAATTTCGGGGTTGATAATTGGTCAAATTGGTTCTCCAATTACTTTTGTTAAGTGCGTTTGAAATGAATGTTTAACAAGATAGAGCTTAGATATAGACCAATGTCTCGATTTCACATCTTTAGAGTCTACAGAAAGTCATTCTTGTTGAAATATATAAAAAACCCATGGGTTCTTTTGTACTGACTCATTGTAATTTTTAAGTTTCTGCCTATGAAGAGCAATCGCGCAAGAACTTAACTAATCCGATCCATGGTGGTGGGTATATAAGATTCGGTCCAGTCAAACATAAAATTCTTTTGATTATTTATCACAGCATATATTTGACATTGGTTATAAAGAAAAGAGGCCACTTGAATAAACAAATATACGCTAATAATCTAAAAGAATTTGCTATAAATTCCATCGAGTATAGAGCAAGACATGTTACTTTACGGGAGCTACATTAAACCACAATAAAATGTCAAAATTCAATCTACATTTCATATTCGGAGGTAAGCTTTTGCTAACACAAATCAAATATTAGCTACTCATAAGTTGATATTTTTTTAAGTTATACTGCTGCAACTTACTATCAATCTGATACAGGCTAATGACACTCATTATGATCTTAGCATAGTAAATGAGTTCGTTGGAGGCATAGTCAAACAACGCCGTGTAATACTTTGTATGGTCAAAAGTTGTGATGCACTAGCCTTGGATAAAATATATCAAATAACGGAGGCTGTCGAGCGAGAACTTAAACAACAACCCACTTTCTCTGAGACCCATGAATTTGAATCGCTAAAATTGGATAAGGCTATAAATAGGGCTGTAGACACAATGCTAGCTCTCGAACCCAATTGCAAGGATACCAACTATGTCTGTCCCACTGAGTCACAAATCCCTAAATATATCATCGAATATACATCAGGATTGGCGGATATAATCACAAATAGCAAGTGCATCAACAGCGGGAATATTGAAGATGCCATCAACATTTTGGGCAAAAGTGTAGAATATGTAGAACATGATCATAGTCATTCGGGCAATTTTATTCAAAGAGTGCATCCCGCTGCCGTCTATGTGGCCCAAGAATTTGCCAAATTGTGTGGTAAAATTTAAAACGGAACGCCATAGAAAACCTAACACAGCTGAGTTCAAGGGCTGTCATGCCGAGTTCATGTTTTTATGATGATATATAAAATTCTGCAGTACTCACTAATTGGTAAATAATCTGCAAATATATGAAATGAAGTAAAACCAGAACTTAGATTACTGTCATAAATTTGAGTCGTGAATGTAGAGAAAATTGGAGTCGTCATTAAAAATGTAACAATTAAAAGCCTGTCAAGTTCGGCCAGGCGCAATGTAGGATGTTTGTTGGTTGGTATGAAAAAATATTTGTTTCGGCTTTTGTTTGGTTCCCTAGGATTTACAAATATCTTCGATATACTCATATTTATATAACCACCACCATAAAATGGAGGTATACTTATCTAGTCATTCCGTTTGTAACAGCTCGAAATATTCATCTAAGACCCCATAAAGTTAGCCCATACAGCAAGCCATGTCCGTCCGCCCGTCTATCGAAATCACGATAGAGATCAAACGTGTAAAGCTTGTCACTTGAAATTTTGCACAGATACTTAGCAATGACATATACTCCGAAAGCCTGGCAGGAGGCAAAGGTGGTGTTCATACCTAAGCCCAGCAAGGCAACTTATGCGACACCAAAGGCCTACAGACCTATAAGCCTTACGTCCTTTCTACTCAAAATCGTGGAACGTATTGTGGACACCATGATAAAGAGTATGACATCCAGCGAACTGCTCAAATACAAACAGCATGCCTATGTCAAGGGAAGGTCGGTGGAGACTGCCCTGCACGAGGTTGTGCATAAAATAGAAGAATCGTTCGATGCCAAAACGTACACACTGGCGGTATGCATTGACATAGAGGGGGCTTTTAACAATGTGCGGAGCAACACACTGATCTAATCCTTAGACCAGTACAGGGTGGACCCGGTCCTTAGAGATTGGATAAACCATATGCTAAGGAACAGGGAGAAAGTGGCACAGGAGACGCCACAGGGGGGCATTTTATCGCCACTCCTATGGATGACCACCATAAATGACCTATTACGGATGCTGACTGAGGAGGAATTTGAACCCGTTATAATACTTCTAAAAGGTAAGGATGGTCTTCCAGATGGCAATGTTATAACACTTCTAAGCGGAAAGGATCCGAACGGGCTATGCAGAAGGGCCGAAAGGGTCTTGCATATGTCATATGACTGGGCTAGGCCCAGAGGTCTCAATGCTAACCCAGAGAAGACTGAGATATGCCTGATCACGAGGAAGACGAAGGTTGGCCAATTTAACGCACCACGTTTCCTCAATAAGAGGATTTCGATATCTGACAAGGTGAAATACTTAGGTGTGATCTTGGACAGGAAACTGAATTGGAAGTATCACATTCAGGAGCGTACTGAGAAGGCTCACAGATGTTGGGCACTATGTAGACGGGCCTTAGGCTTGAAATGGGGCCTGAATCCTAGGATAGTCCAATGGCTCTTCAGGAGCATGATTAGACCAATACTTACTTACCCCTTAGTAGTTTGGTGGACTGCTATGGAGAAAATGTGCAACATAAGGACCATACAACAGGTTCAGAGAACATGTTGTCTTGGCATAGGCGAAGCGATGAGGACCACACCCACTAGGGCACTGGAGACTATTCTAGATGTCCGACCCATTGACACACAGATTAAGTGTGAGGCAGCCACTCCGGTATGAGACTTAAGGCGATGGGAGAATAGATTGAGGATTAGAGCAGCTCATACCATCGCGGTATAATCGAGGCGACGACAGGAAACCTGGAAGGAAGGGAAGAGGTTTCCGATCTAATACCTGAGATGAACCTTGAAGTCCAGTGCGACGCACTGCTGCCATCGGCAGAGTCTGTGTTTAACGGAACTCTAGTATTGCCATCTGGAAGATCATGTTACACGAATGGATCAAAGCTCGAGGACAGAGTGGGCCTGGGGGTTTACATTGAGAACCCAGGGACTGAGATCTGTCTTAGACTGCCTGACCATTATACGATCCTGTAGTTGAGATCCGGGCGATCACGGAATGCGTAAAGTGGTGTGGTGCTAACGCGAGGACGTCGAGTGTTAACATCTTTACCGACTGTAAAATTGCCATAAGGGCAATAACAACCAGGACGGTAAGGTCACGAATAGTCTTGCAGTGTTAGATGGAGATTAACGCACGCTCTGAGGATGGTAAAATCCGCATCGTTTGGGTGCCGGGCCATTACGGAGTAAGGGGAAATGAAAGGGCAGACGATTTGGTGGTGAAGGCCAGAGGAATGCCGTCAATAAACTTGGTTAACCTGAAGCCTTTCGGGTCGACGCAGTCCGAGTTAAGAGCGTGGGCGACGAATGCTCATGCGACATTGTGGAACATCGAAACGGTCGGTAGGACGGCGAAAATTCTATGGGGGATCCAAATCGTGATAAGACGAGGCTTGCTTACTGAAAGGAAGCAAGAAGGAGGTCGGTATAGCTGTTGGTATCATAAGGGGACACATAGGACTACGAGCTGACTTATGTAAAATCGGTGCGGCAAGTGATAGCATGTGTATGTGGCATGTGGCATGCGGGGAAGATGATGAGACGTTGGAGCATTTCGTTTGTCATTGCCCGGCTTTCGCGTCCAACAGATACCGGTACTTAGGTGGAGACACAATATCAGACATGAACCAACTTAGGGGAGTGGCATTGAAAAAAATTAAGGATTTTGTAAGTAGCATGAAATTCCTAACTAAACATTTTTTTTAGAGATTATGTTATAGTTTTTAGACCGCACAACAAGCCGATTACTGGCTTAGGTGTATATCCATAGTGGCATGGGGCGGATTTATAGCTGCACCCTCTTTTCAACCTAACCTAACCTAACCTAGCATTGACGTAGGTCATTGGGGATATCGCTTCAGATTTAGATATAGCTCCCATATATACCAATCTCCCGATTTAACTTCTTGATCCCTTACAAGCCGCAATTTTGGCCCGATTTGGCTGAAATTTTGCATGCGGTGTTCTGTTATGACTTTCAATAACTGTGCCAATTACGGCTGAAATGGCTCCCATATAAACCGATCTCCCGATTTGACATCTTGAGTCCTTGCTAGCGGCAATTTTTGTCCCATCTGGCTGAAATTTCGCACATAATGTTCTATTAAAATTTCCAACAACAGTGCTAAGTACCGTCTGAATCGGTCTATAAACTAATGTGGCTCCCATATATTGGGTTGCCCAAAAAGTAATTGCGGATTTTTTTAAAAGAAAGTAAATGCATTTTTAATAAAACTTAGAATGAACTTTAATTAAATATACTTTTCTACACTTTTTTTCTAAAGCAAGCTAAAAGTAACAGCTGATAACTGACAGAAGAAAGAATGCAATTACAGAGTCACAAGCTGTGAAAAAAATTGTCTACGCCTACTATATGAAAAATCCGCAATTACTTTTTGGGCAAACCAATAAACCGGCCAAATATAAACTGGCCTAAATTTTGCATGTAGAGTTCTGTTATGACTTTCAAAAACTGTGTCAAATACGGTCTTAATCGGTCAATAACCTGATATAGCCTCCATATAAACCGATCTCCCTATTTGAATTCTTGGTTTGACAGAATTTTGATATGTAGAATGAAATTATGCCCTTCAAGTAAATTTATTTTGTATACATTTTTAACAAAATCATGGTGGTGGGTTCCTAGGATTCGGTCCAGCCGAAATTAGCACGCTTTTAATTGTTTTTAATAAAACGGAATTCGTATGTTTTCGCCAATGGTAAAATTAAAGCTTCACATCGCAAACAATTGAATACATATTTGCCATAACTTAAATGTGGTTAGACAATAAGTGTGCCTTCAAATTGAAGAGTGTGTGTGTTATTTGTCTAAGCCATTATGGATCAAATATATTTATTGCCAATCATTTATATTATAATTTCAAAAGAGCTTCCATAGCAAAAAGCATTGAATACGTCATTGCAAATGTTGAATTTATTATGGCACTCAGACATTTCGACTTATATATGGATATCAAGTTCGTGCTGCACTTCCAAATCCATTTAATGTGAGCCCCATATTGCCATCATCGGTATATATGAACTGTTTGGAGGGTGTTTTGGTGCTGGGGCGGCCACTGGCACTTTGCCCTAAAAAAGATATAAAATTCGTTCTTTACTCCCAAATACCGTTGATTTGAGCTTCATATTGCCATAATCGGAAATGAAGTTCAGTTAAGGTTCAGTGCTTTACGGCATATCCCAAACACTTGGGTTCAAAATTAAATATCAAATTCTACTCTCAAATATCTTTCATTTGAGTCCCATATTGTCATCAGGGGTCAATCAACCTATTTGACTTATCTTTGGAAGTAAAAGCGCTACCTAGACTTGAACACAAATTTTAATGTCATATTCGTAATCTACTCCCAAATACCCTTCTTTTGAATCCCATATATACATGGTCGGCTAATATGCTCATTTGGGGTTACTTGGGAATGGGGCGACCTCCCATTACTTGGACTTAATTTTGTATGCCATATTTGTGATCTAATCTGAAATACTTTTCATTTGAGGTCCATATTGACATGAACGTCGAATATATCAGTATAGAGGAGTTTTTGGGCTGGGGAGGCCCGCTGGTTATTTGGACCCAAATTTCAATACGATATTCGTTTTATAGTCTCCAATACCTTTGATTTGATACTCATATTGTGCCTATCGGTCCACTTTTGGTTTTGGATGGCGTAGTTTGGGTAAGGGGGAGGGACCTATGTTTCCTTCCAGACAAACTTACACAATCTGTGAAAATTGTAAGAAAATCCGTTCAGCCGTTTTTGATTGTCGTGATGTTTCATATGCCCATTTAAGGCGTTTTTGGGGAGTAGGTTGACCCCCTATACTTTGATCTGATTTTGTATGCCAGATTCGTAATCTACTACCGAATACCTTTCATTTGAGGCCCATATTGAAATGAACGTCCAATATGTATGTCTGGAAGAATTTTGGGGTTGGGGCGGCCCGATGGGTACATAGACTCACATTTTAAAACCACATTCGTATTATATTTTCCAATACCTTTCATTTGATAACCGTATTGTTCCGATCGGTTCACTTTTGTTTTTGGGTGGTGTTTTTGGATAACGGGGGAGGGTCCGCCCCCTTTCCAAAATCAACAAAATATAAAGTCTATTTCTCCTTTCTGAGCATACTCGCAATCTACTCCCGAATACCTTTTATTTGAGTCGCATATTGTCAGGATCGTCCAAAAAAACTATTTTAGGGGGTTTTGGGGTTGGGGCGGTCCCCAGTTACTTGCACCCAATTTTTAATCTGAAATTTGTACTCTACTCCTAAATACCTTTCATTTGAGTACTAAATATATTGTTAAGATCGGTCCACTTTTATTTTTGGGTAGTACTTTTGGGGTAAAGGGATGGTCCGTCCCCCTTCCGATATCAAAAAATTATATAGGCTATGTTTCCTTTCAGACCGACCTACACAATCGGTGAAAATTTCAAGTAATCGCTTCAGCAGTTTTTTAATCTACGCACTTCTCTAATTGTACCCCGATGGTATCACTGTCTGTGGAATAGAAAATGGTAACTGAGGGGAAGATAGTCGGGGCATGAATTTGTTTGTCGACGGGACTGGATGCCGTGCCGCCTGTTATGGGTAGGACTGTACGTCATATGACTCCTTGAAGTAGTTATTAGGAGCTGCGTTATGATAGACTTTGTACCCAGAAGATAGCGGCAGATTATTGTGGTTTTCATTCCGAAGACGAGAGAACTGAGATGCTCTCTACCAAAGGACTACAGGACAATCATGCTCTTATCCTTTGTCTTAAAGAATCAGAAGATTCTTATTGTTGTAGCAGTATATTGTGTGCTATCCCTGTGGGAAATTTGTAGTCATTTGTCGCAAATACAACGTTCGGGAGAATGAGTTATCTGTCACAGGACATATCCTACAGGGAATATAAAGTTTCAATTGTCATAACTTATGCTTCTTAATTATTTTTTAAAAAGTCGCTTATTTATTGTAAAAAACTGCTTATCTCATATATGTGTTTGCTAACTGATGTTAGGTTAGGTTAGGTAAGAGTCAAAGTCCTTTCAGACTCACTTAAACAATTTTAATCCATTGTGATACCACAGTAGCGACAGACCAAGACCTTTGGTGGGAATCAACCCACGACAATCGGAGCACGCTACCAACTTGGCTACTGGGGCGCCTAATTTTATCTCCCTTAAAAATATTTACAAAGCAAAATCATCCTTTTCGAACTGTCCCACGGCCTATCGTACGGTGTCAGAATGGTGGCAGTTCGTTACCTCGAGCGACAAACCCTTATAAAAGTTGTAGGTTTTTTCTTTGATAGGGGATGAGAACTATGACCGGTCCATGTCCTATTTCCCGTAGGCATCTTTCGTCTGCTTGATTCTGTTGAATTTCCAGATCTAGGAAGTCTGCAATTGAGATGGGTTGTGTCCAAAGGAAACTGGGTTTGAACCGAGTAGGTCTAACTGGGCAGTCAAACAGGTGTCGTGTGTTCCTAGTTTATAATCGGGACACACATCCTGCACGTTAGCTTCAAACTTTGCTCTGTAGGAGTTGAGGCGCCTGCATCTGCCGGGTCGTAATTAAACCATAACTACTCTGGTTTGCCAGGTGAGGTCGATTTCTTCGGCTGCAATGGGTGGCGGTCGTTCTCCAAGGACAACATTCACTCGTAAGCTATCCACCGCATTTGCTTACGTATCTACATGAATGTTGTCTAGACCCACTTGATCCAGGCGGTTCTTTCTTGTAGCGCTGATCCTCATGCCGTAAATGAAGTATATCCACCTTAAGGCTTCTAGGCGATAGTTACCTCTCCACAATTTAATGATTTGAATGGTCCCTGCGATAACAGCTCAGAAGGTATTGTTCGCACGTATAGGATCTTTGTCTCCTGTCGGAGGTGGACCACATGAGAACTGAGAAGACAACCCGTCGCTGTTCGAAGAGCGGCATTCTGACTGAATTGAATATTATTCCACTGTTAACGAGACCACACTGACTCTGCATAGCTTACTACTGACCGGGTAATTGCTTTGTACGTGGTCTCCTTCTGTCAGCAGCCCACGTACTGCCGGCAAGTGACTTGAGGATCTTATTTACACTTTTGACTTTATCGCATATTGCTGTGGCATGGGAGCAGAATTTGTAAGAGCTATCAAATGTGACACCAAGCATTTTGGGACACTTGATGGTCAGAATTGTCACTGCATCGACCATCACATTCAGCTCCCTACCCACCTCATGGGTGTATATAGTGAACAATTTGGCTAAATATGTGGTGACATATATCCTTAGATCTCTTGCAGTCAAATATGAGGTAAGTTCATGGAGGTAGACGTTAAACCTTACGCAAATGTCACCAATGGCAGGGAGGCCTGATGCCATGATCGTACAATCGTCCGATTGTGATGTGATCCCTGTGCCATCTGGCGGCCGTGGAATGGAGGATAGGTAGAGGTTAAACAACCGGAGATTTCCCCTGTGGGGCATATCTACTGGGTCTTGATTTTTTATCTCTAAATGCCATAGACGACTGACGACCACACAGAGATAATGCGTGCGTTACAGAGAACCATTCTGTTGCACCGAATGGTGTGTCACGAAGGGCATTCCCCCACCTGCACTCCGTATGCGATCCTTACTTAGCATATTGTATCCGTGACTTCTGTGCAGGCTACAGGTGTTGGACAGCTTTGTCTCCTAGATCGCCGCAACCAATATGTTTTTCCGGTCCGGTCTGCTCTTCAATACCGGCACGAACCAGAAGCTTGCAGAAAAGGCACTCCGCGATGTGCCTCTCCCATGACGAAAAAATGTGGGACACATATACTAAAGCGGCAGCCCCTGGCCGATGAAGGGTTTCACCAGGTCAATACGGTATACAGAACAGGCTGCCATAGAATCGAATCGAAGATCGTAATTCATACTTGTGTTAGTGGCTCTCTCGACCCTTCACTGGTATGCTTACCATCAGCGTCGGTCGAGCAACAGTGCCCTTCGATGATTATCTACATCGAATGGAAGATGGGCAATTTCAGTTTGCCGGCCTTCTTGAACATAGAAATCGAAGTATTTTTAACATGAAGTTTGAATCCATACATGACGGTCTGGTGGACATACGGTTCTCTTCCCTCCTCTTTTGAATTGCTTTGATACGATTCTGAAAGTCTGGATATCAACGCATCGAAGGCGTAGGGCTCGATTAGGAAAATTGGTGCAAGAAGCGGGTTTATCCCCTCTTTTGTCGCTTCTGGCTATCAATGGGATTCTGAGATGTTTCGAGAGGTAGAGTGTGAAGGCCGTTGCTTAAGCACATGACATCGTCATTACGATGGTTGGCTGGTTACGTTGAGGATGGGCGAGTGATCACTGAGTTGGAATAAAGCTCAGAAAGACAGAGATCTTATTTTTTACAAAGAGGAAAAAGATTGGTGTTTTCAGTAGACCTGCCCTAGATGGAGATGAGTTGCCGCTTTATCCGGAGGGTAACTACTTGGGCGTTATTCTTGAACAGAAGAACCAAACTAAAGAGGAAACGTAGAGAAAAGGGTGAAAATGGCACGGAATTAGCTCTACTCCTAGCACTAGGATTTGGGGGCTAACACCGTGGGCGGTACAATGTTATATGAACAACCGTATCTGAATCGAAAAAACTAGAAAAAATATGCCATTTGAGAATGGACCGAGATAACTCTTTGATCATGGAATGTGCGGAATGTACCCGCATAAAAGAGATTTTTTCAACCCATCAACAAGGAAGGACTTCCCTAGCAAATACTCAGTCGCGCCGCATATAGCATTCCGCTAAGGCGCATCTTTATTCTCTAGCAGTACAGAAGATGGCCCATAATTTGAGATGCGTTAGGTACACGACACCTTGAGTGATAGAGGCTATCTTCATTGTGACACATTCAACATACAGGTGCAAATCGAGAAGATCGAGAATGTCATTCATCGCCTCTCTCGAGACATTTCGCCTTGCTCAAGAAATCAGCACTGGCGCGGTACCCTGTACCTTCCATTATTCTGCGGAGGCCATAGTTGTACAGAGCCTAAAGACATATCAGGCATTCTTAGGTGAGAATTGGTCTAACATCAGCGATGCACTGTGGCATAGAATCCTTAAAAGAACTATAAAAAAATGTCCAATGTTTGTTAGAGCTGCCATATCTTCCTTTGAGGTCCGATTTCCAAAATTAATTTTTTTTTTATAGAATTTTCCAAATCAAAAATTCTAATTGAAAATTTTGTAAAAAAAAAACAAAAAGAGATATCTCCATATTTTTTTTTTAAATTTGGCAGATTAAAGTGTCCTTAAAAAATTAAAAAATAATGCTGCCCTAAGTTTTACACAAAAATAACCAAAATACCAATTTCAGGCAAAGATAGTTTCCAAATCGCAATTTTCTAGTAATTTTGCAGTGGAGGCTACAAATATTGTTTGGTTCAAACTATTTTTTGCGTGCATTGAGGAGACATATGAAGAAAAAGAAAAATGGCTTTAACCATTATACTTATAATTTAGTTATAAGTATAGTAATCAAATAATTAAATAAATATTCCAAAGGCATTTTGCGAAAATTCCAAAAAGTATTTTAAACAAACAGGAGGTTGGGACCACTTGAGTAAATAAATAATATTTCGTCTTGACTATAGGTAGCAACTATAAATTAAAACACAACCCATTGTATACCAGAAAAAATTATCTTTACAACTACAAGCCATTATGGCTGAACTCGAAATATGTTCCATATTTGGGGGTAAGAAAAGACTGTAGGCTTGAAAATATAAAAAAACAAACTTAATCTTAAACGAGTATTTCTTTCATTTAGCTGTACTTGTGATATCTACTCGGAATGTGATGTCACAAGCTATGATTATCTCAAATCCCTTCTTCATCATATCGAATATCATTGAAAGTCTTAATAAGCAACGTTATCTGGTACTAAGCGTGATGCGTAGTTGTGATCCAACTGCTATCGCAAAAGGCGATAGCGTGCAAACTGTCCACAATGTGACACCAACATTTCTGGCCATTGAACCCAAGTGCATTGATTATAACTACTCATGCCCCAATCGGATGTTTATGCAACCCTTTGTCCCCCCCTGGCGGACCCTCCCCCATAACCCAATTTTCAAAAACGCCAGATCTCGGAGATGCGTGCAACTAAATCTCGTACGCTACCTTATGGTACCCCAAAAATACGAAATTTGTTTAAAACTTTTGAGTCCAATAACCTGGGGGGGACGCCCCATCCCAAAACCCACCAGGGCGGACATGTTTACCGATTGGGACAAAATGGGTATCAAATGGATGGTATTTAAAGTTAGAATAAGAATCTGATATAAAAATATATTACTTGGTATCTGAGACGCTTCCCCACCCCCCAAAACCCGCCAGCAGGGCTTATTTACCAATTTGGACAATATGGATATCAAATGAAAGTTGTTTGGAAGTTGAGTGCACATCTGGTACAAGAACTTGGTCCAAGGTGTCTACGGAGCCTCCTCAATCCCAAAACCCCTTAAACGAACGTGAATGTTCAACGTCACAAAATGGGTATCAAATGAAAGGTCTTTGGGAGTTGACTGCGAATCTGGTATGCATATTTGGGATAGAGTCTGGGTCCGACCCACCCACTAAATACCCTTCAATAAGACGTGTAGCTCGAGCGGGATAATATGTGAATTAAAACTAAGGTCTATTTCAGTAGAGTTCGAATCTAATGTTGATGTAAGGATTCAATAATCTGGGTCACGTCCAGTCGTCCTGCCGTTCAGCAGGATATGTATATCGCGACAATAAATAACTCAAATAAATTGTCTTTTGGGTCTTAGCGTCGGGGCGAGAGACCCTCTCCTCCCAATAAAAACAACACCAACCTGTCCTGTACGACGACCGAGTATATATTGTACTCAAATGAAAGGATGTGTCAGAGGGCAATCTACCTTCCCCTATTCTACCAACAAAAAGGAATTAAAAATAATATATGAAGACCGATCAGGATAGAATAGGACAACAATAAAAGGTCTTTGGTAGTAGAGTACACTTTTTACCTTCAAATTGGGATAGACTCAGAAGGACCTACGGATCTTTAAAAATGTGGTATCCCAAATGGTAGCTTCGAAATATGATTTTGAATGTAGATAACCAAAACTACAACAAAATAATAATTTGTGTGGATCTGTGCGAGACCCGTTGCCCTGAATATCTTGATGTTCACCTTCAAAAGTCTTGACATTATTGGGCCTTATTGATGTTATTGCAATGTCCGTCCCCTAAACTCTCTTTAAACCGGCCATGTTTGCCTACTATAGCAATTAGGGGCACAAATAATAGGTATTTGATAGTAGAAAACGAATTCGATATTCAATTTTGAGGCCAAGTGATTGGGGGTTGTCTAATCCCCTAAATTCCCCCTAAACCAAAGGCAATTGTGGCTGTTATTGATGCTGATAGTTTTTCAGGGCTAAGTGCGTGGGTGGCCGCCCCACATACCCCTCAAACTGGACACATTTGTGGATTATGCCAAAAATAGGTTCAAATCTGGTACCTGTTTTATGGCCAAGTGCTTCAGGGACATCTCACCTCATAACTTCCCCTATACCACACATATATTCCAACTATAGCAATATGTAGCTTAAATGTGGTGTTTGAATGTAATATCCACTTTCGTGGCAAAGGGTTTGGCAAGTCTAATGCACCACCAAAACCAAGAGAATGAAGTAGATCTAATATCCAAACTTTAATGGGCACACCCTCTCTTTACCCTATTTTCAAAACTTTTCAGAACTCGGAGCATCCACTTCACCCCCATAAATACCCCATACTGGATATATTTACCGACCACAGGAATATAAGGCTCAAATAAAATGCATTTGGGAGAAGAGCAAGAAAATGATATCCACATTGGGGCGAAATATCGAGGGCATTACGAGGGGAAAACCACAGCTGACAAATCCTGGCGAAAAGCCAGGATTCGAGCCCAGACATTCAGCGTTATAAGGGGACATACTAATCTCTGTGCTACTGTGGCTTCCATATAGCTACATCTAAATCTGAACCGATTTCTATGATATACTTCAGTACTGTTAACAGCCATAAGATAATCCTTCGTGCCTAATTTTATTACATTCAAAACTCACTGCGCCAAATTTGATCAAAATCGGATGAATAATGCATATCGGAATACGGTCCGATCTGCACGATATTCAACGCTAAGATGTAGAGGGGTACCAAAATGCAAATCAAATTCGGATGAAAAATGCTCCTTTTATGGGCTCAATACCCTATGTCTGAAGATCGGTCTATATGGCAGCTATATGCAGATATGGAACGATCTGGAGGATATTCAACAAAAAGATGTTGGGGGGTACCAAAGCTCACTGCTTCAAATTTTTTCAAAATCGGATGAAAAATGAAAATGCATTATATCGGGAAAACGGTCTATATGGCACCTATACCAAAAAATGGTCCCATCTAGACCGTACTTTACAGAAATGGATAAAGGTCGACCAGAACTCACTGTGCTAAATTTTATCGAAATCGGATGAAAATTTTCCAATTTATTGCCTTAAAATCTTAAATCTGAAGATCGGTCTATATATAACTAAATTCCAATTTTTTGAGATCAGAAGGCTAGGTTTATATACAAAGAACACGAAATCATCAAAAATTTTTTGGGATATCAGCAAAATTATAAATACCCAGCTTTTGGGTATGTATGGGTAAATACCCGGGTATTTAACCAATTTACCGGGTAAACACCTTTAGTGTAGTTTAGTTTGGATGTTGTCGACCATACTAGAAGTCATTTCGCCAAAATGTGCAAGAATTGCGCCGGGAGATCGGTTTATCGTGGAGCCAAACGTCGATTTTTTTAAAAGGTTGAGGAAAGTTTTTCAAAAAAAAAAAGCACATGAAATTCAGACAAATGCATGAAATCTTTATTTGAATCGATATAATTTAATGTTTAAAGATTATTTCATGCAAATGTTGATTGTGACTGCGCCTCAAATGGCCCAACCGCTTAATACAATTTTGGCAATTCTTTCCAACAAACGAATAAATGCGTCAATGTTGTCTTCCAATGCTTCAATTGAAGCGGGCTTGTCTGTATAGACATGAGCTCTAACATAGCCCCACAAAAAATAGTCTAAAGGCGATAAATCGCACGATCTAGGCGGCCAATTGACGGGTCCCGAACGTGAAATAAAATGTTCACCGAACTCACCTCTCAATAAGCCCATTGTTACGAGTGCTGTGTGGCATGTGGCACAGTCCTGTTGAAACCACATGTCATGCAAATCAAGCTCTTGCATTTTGGCCAAAAATAAAGCTCACAGTTACGTTACAATTCGAATCATCTTTGAAGAAGTACGGTCCAATGATGTCACCAGCCCAGCAACCGCAACAAACTGTGACTTTTTCTGGATGCATTGGTAGCTCTTGCATTAGATATAAGTTGCCTACAGTGGAACCTGTCTCCTTGTTTAGAGAGAATGTTTCAAAATACCTGCATGATATGCTGGACAGTAAATTGAACTCCAAATCCAACATTTTGGAAAGGGCAAGAAAGGCAATTTTTGTCCTATGCACCTGCAAGGGAGCCATTGGCAAAAATTGGTGGTTTGGACCGCGTGTCAGGCATTGGGTATATACTGCAGTTGTCAGACCTATAATGCTATATGGTGTTGTGATATGGTGGACAGCGCTTCAAAAGTCCATCTCCTGCTTAATACTTAACCGGATCCAAAGGATGGCTTGTTTGTGCATCACAGCCGCACTGAGGACGACACCATCTGATACACTGAATTTAATGATACATCTTATCCCTCTGAACATTATGGCTACCCAAATTGCAGCGACCACTGCCGTGAGGTTAAGGGAGCTTTCTCATTGGTCATGTGGCAGCTACGGACACTGCGTTGTCCTTGATACAATATCCGATGTTCCAGGCAGTGTTGATTACACCCTACCTAAGCAGCTTTTTGACAAAAAATACTGTACCACTATTCCTGATGGAACCGATTGGAACTACGATATCCCTGGTAACAGAAGTTACATTGACTTCTATGCGAAAGGTTCCAAACTAAACGACCAAGTGGGCTTTGGGGTGTTCTCTAAAGATCTAGAACTGGTCATATCGAAAAGGTTACCCGACCACTGCAGTGTGTATCAAGCGGAGATCTTTGCAATTAAGGAAGTGGTGGAATGGCTAAGATATAATGTTATTACGACGATTGGCATATCTTCTCAGACAACGAGGCAGCCATTAAATCCTTGGAGAATGTATTTCTGCACACAAAAACCGCCCTCAACTGTTGCAGATCTATCAACTAGATGACTGAACAGTTCTAAATTTTCCTGTTCTGGGTGCCGGGCCACAGAGATATTCCAGCAAATTATAAAGCGGACGAGCTTGCGAGACTAGGAACTACCCTACACATTCCAGGAATACTAGAATCTGTGGGTATGCCTCTAGCGACATGTAAGCTAAGTTTTCAGGACCAGGCCTGAAGGACAACGAATGATAGATGGTCACAAAGAGGGGCTGTGAACATTCCAAAAACTATGTGGCCTAATCTAGACTAGAGGAGATCTACTGCTTTGTTGTCATTGGCTAGAACAGATGTCTCAGTCATTGTGTCCGTCATGACAGGTTACTGTCTTATTGGAAAACATGCTGACAGACTGAAGGTTGCTAGATACGACTTTTGCAGAAGCTGTGAGGACATCGAACAAGAAGAATCTATATAACACCTTCTGTGTGTGTGTCCCGCACTGGCAGTCAGACGGAGTTCCACTTTTGGTTCTCATTTCTTTGAGAACCTGTCTGATTTAGCGGATGTGAATATTCGGAAGTTATTGGGCTTATTAAAGCGATCTGGATGGTTCAACGATAGAAACTAGAAGACATCTTCCTTCTTCTGTTCCTGTGGTATCACAATGGATGAAAACGTCTAAGTAAGTTTGATGGTAGACTGCCACTTAAACCTAACCTAACTTAACCTAGTTTGTGATTTTCTATTTGATGAAATGGCAGAATATACTGAACACTTTTTAATTTCACACATGACGTTTGGACACAATTATTAACCAGGGCTGCTACCCCGAAAAACTTAAAATTAGAACAGAACGGATTTAAAACATATTGAGTTTGCTCGGACCAAACCTTAGATAACCACCAAGATTAATTACATGAGGATTATTTTAAGAAAAGCAAAAGGCCTCTAAGAGCTCCAGATATTAACCAGGGTATCGATAAATATGGGGATATGTCTATGCATATGTGGTCCTTTTTATTTCAATAAGTGAACTCGAAGTTTTAAATTTCAGCAAAAACGGAATAAACTTGGAGCTTGGAGGGGTTCAAGATGTCAAATCGGACGAATGGTTTGATGTGTGCTTTGGGTATAAAAAGTTCCTAAGTGAACTTTACGTATCATATTCTAGCTCAATAGAATGTTTAGAAGTTCAAGAATCTATTTATAGGGTCTTAGACAAATCTCTTGAGATGGTGGGTTGACAACAATAGTCATGATTACACACTAACTATTTTTAGTACATATGCATGTTTATTTTTCAACAAAACATAAAGGTTTCATCTTTGATATGCTCGTGTTGTTATTTAAATATTTGAAGATAAACAAGTACAAGTGCGTTAAGTTCGGCCGGGCCGACACTTATATGCCCTCCATCATGGATCACATGTGACAAGTTCTTTGAATGAATTTTTCAAAGATATGGGAGACATATGAAGTTATAGACCGTTCTAGTCAAGGCGGTTAGAAGTCCTACAAATATAACATGTTCGTAATTTCAGTCAAATTGGGAGATCGGTTCAATGGGAGCTATATCAAGTTAAAGTCCCATTTGGACCATACTTGGCAAGACTATGGGAAGTCATAGCAAAACGTAATGTGCAAGTTTTTAGCCAAATATAAATATAATTACGCCCTCTAGAGGCTCAAGAAGTTAAATCGGAAGATCGATTTATATGGCATCTATACGAGGTTATCAACCTATCTCGACCATACTTGACACGGCTATTGTAAGTCATAGCAAAACAGTACATGAAAAATAGCAGCCGATTTGTTAAGCCTTTAGAGGCCAAAGAAGTCATAGCAAACCCTTACGTGGAAAATTTCAATAGGCTGGTAAATGCACCCTTTAGAGGCTCAAAAACACAAAACGGAAAATCGGTCTATATGGACCATACATGGCATAGTTTTTAGAAGTCAAGCAAAACCCTTCATTCAAAAGCAAAACACCTCGCGCAAAAGCATAACACCTCATGCAAATGCAAATCACCTTATGGTAATAGCGCTCTCTAGAGGTTTAAGAAGTCAAAATCCAAGATCGGTTTAAATGGCAGCCATGCCAAAACATGCACTGATATCGTCAATTTATAAGCCCAACCGAACTACATTACTAAGAAGTATTTGTGCAAATGTTCAAGTGGTAAAGTTTACTCCCGCGTAAGTCAGTATACTTTGGGCAGACAGGCTGACGGACGGACGGACATATGGATATATGAACAAGGCCGTATTGGCTTAAAACCTCATGATGATCAACAAGTAAGAGCGTGCTAAGTTCGGCCGGGCCGAATCTTATATACCCTCCACCACGGATGGCATTTGTCGAGTTCTATGCGCGGTATCTCTTTTTAGGCAAACAAAGAATATTGAATAAGAACTGTTATGCTATTGGAGCTATATCAAATTATAGTCCGATTCGGACCATAAATCAATGCTGAACATTGTAGAAGTCATTGTGTAATATTTCAGTTCATTCGGATAAGAATTGCGCCTTGTAGGGGCTCAAGAAGCCAAATCGGGAGTTAGGTCTACATGGGAGCTGTATGAAGCTATTGAACGATTCAGACCATATTAGATGCGTATGTTGAAGGTCATGAGAGAAGCCGTTGTACAAAATTTCTCCCAAATCGGATGAGAATTGCGCCCTCTAGAGGCTCAAGAAGTCAAGATCCCAGATAGGTTTATATGGCAACAATATCAGGTTATGTACCGATTTGCGCCATGCTTAGTACAGCTATTGGAAGTCATGACAAAACATCGCATGCAAAATTTCAGCCAAATCGGATGGGAATTGTGCGCTCTAGAGGCTCAAGAAGTCAAGATCCCAGATCGGTTTATATGACAGCTATACCGGATTACGAACCGATTTGAATCATACTTTGCACATTTATTGAAAGTCATAACAAAACACTACGTGCAAAATTTCAGTCAAATCGGTCGAGAATTCCGCGCTCAAGAGGCTCAAGGAGTCAAGATACAAGATCGGTTTAGCTGACAGCTATACCAGATTATGAACCGATTTGAATCATATTTAACATAGTTATTGGAAGTGATACGAAAACACCACGTGCAAAATTTCAGTCAAATCAGACAAGAATTGCGCCCTCTAGAGGCGGTTTATATGGCATCAAGATCGGTTTATATGGCAGCTATATCAAAACATGGACTTATTTGACCCATTTACAATCCCAGCCGACCTACACTAATAAAAAGTATTTGTGCAAAATTTACAGCGGCGACCTTTACTCCTTCGAAAGTTAGCGTGCTTTCGACAGAGAGACGGACGGACATAAAATGACATGACGATCAGGAATATATATACTTAATGGGGTCTTAGACGCATATTTCGAGGCGTTACAAACAGAATGACGAAATTAACATACCCCCATCCTATGGTGGAGGGTATACAAATATATATACTCTATAGGATCATAGACCAATATTTCAATGTGTTGCCAACGAAAGGACGAAATTAGTATTCCCAATTGCTATAGGGGTATGCATACAAAAATAGTCTTTGTTTCATATGCATGTGAGTAAATAATTTAAATTTAGATGGAAAAACAAATTCCGCTATAAAAGCTGGTATAAAGGTAACTATTTTTAGTTCGATCCTAGTGTGAGGTGTCTTAACATTTAAATAAAATGGCTAAACTTAATATTTTTCTGGGTGGTATGTTGAAAAAGGAAAATCCGTATGAAAAGTAAGCGTTTTTTTTATAACATTTTCTTTATTTGCAGTCACTATTTTGCTGACGGCCCTTAATATGTCCGAAGCTTCATTCAGGCCATTTCCCTTGAATTTGGTAGATGAGGCAGTCGAAAATTTGGGAAAAATCCATGATATTCTGCTCTGCATGGCCCGTACTTGCGATCCCATGGCTGTCATGAAAGTCTTCCAAACCGATGATGCCGTCGAAGCCAGCCTAATGAAACGATCACCATACTTTGAAACCAAACAAACATTAGCATTGAAATTGGTGCAAGCTGTTGCCAAAGCCGTTCCCATGCTCCTAAAACTTGAACCCAGTTGCAATGATGTCAACTATAGTTGCCCCGCTCCAGTGGTCGTACAAGCCCCTCCAGAATTCTTCCAATATGCCAATTATATGGAGGTCATTAGGTCTGTGGAAAGTTGCATCACTATGGGCAATGTGCAAAGTGTCATTAATATGTTGGGCGATGCCGTCAATTTCATAGAACATAATCCCGTGCATGGAGGAACCTCCGTGCACAGAATCATGCCAGCTTTGGCCCATGTAGCCAATGAACTTCCCAAATTTTGTAAAGCCTAAGAAAGTTCAAACTGTTGAATAGAAAATAAAACTTTTGGTAAGAACATAAATTTTTGAATTTTTTGCAGGATCTATGGTGGTGGGTTCCCTAGGTGAGGCACGGCCGAACTTAGCACATGGTTACTTGTTGTTCCTAGTGAGGTTTATAAAGAAATTTTTGGCGTACGCATTTGGATTTCAGATTTTCACTGTACACCAAAATACTTTTCAGTTAAGTCCCACGTTGCCTCGATCGCTCAATATGTCTGTTGGGATAGCGGGGGGTAGGTGACGAATAATTATAAATGGCACTGGTATTCATCTTCCAAGTGCCTTTTAATTGAATCCCATATTGCCAAAATAGCTTAACATGTAAGTTGGGGATCAATTAAGAAGTAAGCGATGTCTAGCTATGGTTCGATATGGTCAATTCACGAACGTGAACATATGAAAAAACGGAATACTTTCTAATTTATAATCAATCACATAATTTGTAAAGGTTTTAGCGGAGGCCACCGTAGCGCAGAGGTTAGCATGTCCGCCTATGACCCTAAAGGCCTGGGTTCGAATCCTGGCGAGACCATCAGAAAAAATTTTCAGTGGTGGTTTCCTCTTCCATTGCTGGCAATATTTATGAGGTACTATGCCATGTAAAACATCTCTCCAAAGAGGTGTCGCACTGCGGTACGCCATTCGGACTCGGCTATAAAAAAGGAGGTCCGTTATCATTGAGCTTAAACTTGAATCCGACTGCAGTCATTGATATGTGAGAAGTTTGCCCCTGTTACTTAGTGGAATGTTCATGGGCAAAATTTGCATTTTTAGCGCTTTAACATTTGCAAAACGGATGGACCCGAGGCTATCGCTCAATCGTCCTCGAATTTTATGACCTTCAAAACTACATATACTAATATATTTGGTAGAGTCGCAAACAAAATAAATTTACCCCACCTGAAAAATTTTTGGAAAAATACCATTTAGCTCATTGTTTAATAACTGGGTAAAAAAAATATACCTTTGTTCTTTTCTTATAAACAAACTTTAACACAACTATTTTCATATATGTAGTCAATTTTATGCTTCAATTCGAAAAGTTGTTGGTATAAAATTGAAATAGTTTATGTAAATATTAATCGAGTTCTTTGAAATCGTATTTCGTCATAAGAAATATGACATTTTGCTGTTTACGCAAAAGGTTTGCAATAGAGCAAAAAAAAAAAATATTTTAAATAAATAAAAGCAAATAACGATACGGTCTTTCGGTCTATCTACATATGTGTATATAAGATTAGTTGAAACAATAAAAAGGCCGGGCCGAAATTTGGATACCCATCACATCGGTTATATATATCATCCGCCTTTTGTCATAGTACGGCGAAAAATACATTATTTATGAACCCATGGCAGCTATATCCAAAAATGGTCCAATTTGGACCAAACGCCGAGAGGACCAATACAATTCACTATTCAAGATGGCAAAACCGAATATTGGTCAAAGTGGCAGCTATATCTTGGGTTACTTGGGGATGTAAGAAGCCAAGCAACGGTTCTGATTGGTTTTGAATTGGTAAAATCCAGGCTTATCTTGGTCTTCCTTCATCTCAAATGTGAACACACACCTTCACATTTTGGCGAAATCGGACAATAAATGCGCCTTTTAAGGGCCCTTAACCTTAAATCGAGAGATCATTCTATATGACAGCTATATCCAAATATGGGCCGATCTGGGCCAAATTGAAAAAGGATATCGAAGGGCCTAACACAAATCTCTGTCCTAAATTTCGGCGAAATCGGGCAATACATGCGCCTGTTATGGGCCCAAAATCTTTAAGCGAGAGATCGGTTAATATGGCAGCTATATTGAAACCTGGACCGATCCGAGCCGAATTGAAGAAGGATGCCGAAGGGCTTGATACAACTCACTGTCCCAAATTTTAGCAAAGCCGGATAATATATGTAGCTTTTATGGGCCTAAGACCTTAAATCGGCGTATCGGTCTATATGGGGGATATAGACCGAATATAGTCCGATATAGCCCATCTTCGAACTTAACCTTCTTATGGACAAAAAAAGAATCTGTGCAAGGTTTCAGCTCAGTATCAGTATTTTTGAAAATTGAAGCGTGACTTCAACATACAGACGACGCACAAAGGACTTCTTAGATTTTTAAAACGATAAAACATACTGTATCCGGTCGAAAATGAAAGTTTCGATGTGTTGCAAGCGGAACGACATGAATAATATACCCCCATACTTCGATGGTGGGTTTAAAAAAGAAATGGAAAGAATGGTTATATACCGGAGTCAGAATGAAGTCCCAAAATTCTACCAAAGAATTATACATCAAACCAATGGATTTGGTGCAGGCACACTCTCCCGCAAGGACAAATAAGGAAATCTGGTAACTGACACAGATAGTGTGCTGAGGATATAGAAAGAATATTTTACCGAACTGCTAGTGTCCGACGATGGCGGCGAAGAGGATACCACAGAACCAATCCCTGATAATGGTATAGAATGTTAACCTCCCAGTCAAAATGAGGTCCAAGCAGCTGTGACCCGGCTGAAGAACAACATGACAACAGGAACCGACGGGTTACCCTCTGAACTATTAAAGACCGGAGGTCACACGATGAAGACATATGCATCAGCCTGTCTGCGCGATCCGCTATTGTCCGACGAAATAAAGATTCGTTACAAAAATGCTGGTATGACAAAAATCATTAGAGCTACAAACAAATTGCTGCCAGGTACAAGAAAACACAGTAAGAATTTCTAAGGTACATACATTGTTTGTAACATTTACGCGATAAAAATATATCCATCACAAAGTAGGTATTTAAATGTGCGAAAACGACAACAAGCATTTGTGTTTTATTTATAGCATAACGAATACAGCAGATCATATTACAAAACCATAATGGAATTGTGCGAAAATGGAAGGTCTTTAATATTATTGTGTATCAAAACATCGAAAGAAATCCATATACACTCTCAAAGAGCATGAAATTCCGACTTAGATCTGCTTATAATCCGTAAAAATTTTAGTTTGAATTATGTTACAACATTCAATTTAACTTGGCATCCTTTTCAATATACACAATGCAAACATTATAAATATAGAACAACTAGTTGAAACCCAGAATAACATGTTCTATATATTAAGTCAAGAATGAAAGTTATCGTTAGAATAAAAAAACATTATATATATCAAAATTCTTGCAAGAATTTTTTGCAAAAAACATGTTCTTTTACCGTAAACAAAGCTCAACGTTTTTGAGAAATAAAGTTTACATGGCGAAAATTTTCTTTATGTCAAACGAATTTTTATACCCTCCATCATAGGATGGGGGTATACTAATTTCGTCATTCTGTTTGTAACACCTCGAAATATGCGTTTGAGACCCCATAACGTATATATGTTCTTGATCGTCATGCCATTTTAAGTCGATCTAGCCATATGCGTCCACCCGTCCGTCTGTCTGTCAAAAGGACGCTAACTTTCGAAGGAGTAAAGCTAGCTGCTTGAAATTTTGCATAAATACTTTTTATAAGTGTAGGTCGGTTGGGTTTGTAAATGGACCAAATCGGTCCATGTTTTGATATAGCTGTCATATAAATCAATTTTGGGTCTTGACCTCTTTAGCCTCTAGAGGGCGCAATTCTCGTCCGATTTAACTGAAATTTTGCACATGGTGTTTTGGTGTCACTTTCAGTAACTGAGTTCATAATCTGCTATAGCTGTCATATAAACCGATCTTGGATCTTAACTTTTTGAGCCAATAGGGCGCGCAATTCTCATCCGATTTGGCTGAAATTTTGCATGAGGTGTTTTGTTTTGATTTCCAATAACTATGCTAAGTATGGCGTAATTCGGTATAGAACCTTATATAGCTGCCATATAAACCGATCTGGGATCGTGACTTCTTGAGCCTCTAGAGGGCGCAATTCTCAGCTGATTTGGCTGAAATTTTGTACAGCGGCTTCTGTCATGCTCTTCAACATACGTGTCTAATATGGTCTAAATCCATTAATAGCTTGATGCAGCTCTAATGTAAACCGATCTCCTGATTTTGCTTCTTGAGCCCCTACAAGGCGCAATTCTTATCCGAATGAACTGAAATATCAAACAATGACTTCTACAATGTTCATCATTCATTTATGGTCCTAATCGGACTATAACTTGATATAGCTCCAATAGCATAACAATTCTTATTCATTATTCTTTGTTTGTCTAAATAGAGATACAGCGCATAGAACTCGACAAATGCGATCCATGGTGGAGGGTATATAAGCTTCGGCCCGGCCGAACTTAGCACGCTCTTACTTGGTTTTTTTTGTTCCTACCGTTAAACCATACAAATCGCTTTTAAAAGTCCAACAACTTGCGAACGTTAACATCCGCTAAATCAGATTAGTTCTCAAAGAAATGAGGATCTAGAGTAGACTTCCTTCTGACACACTTAGCAGTTGTTCTACAGTCTACTCTTCCTCGAACATTCTCACAGTTTCTGCAGAAGTCGTTACTTGCAACCTTCAGTCTGTTAGCATGTTTTCAGATCAGACAGTGCCTGTCATGAAGGACTGACAATGACTGCGTCCTCTGTTCCAGCCAGTGACAGCAGATTTGGCCGCATAATTTTAGAGTGTTCACAACCCTCCACCATGACCAACCCTCATTCGTTGCCCTAGAGGCATACCCACAAATTCCATTTCTCCTGGAATGTGTAAAGTAGCTTCTAGTCTCGCAAGCTTGTCTACTGTACAATTCTCTGGAATATCTCTGTGGCCCGGCACCCAGAATAGGTGAATATTGAACTGTTCAACCATTTCGTTAAGAGATCTGCGACAGTCAAGGGCGATTCAAATACGATTCTGAAATACGTTCTGCAGGGATTTAATGGCTGCCTGGCTGTCTGAGAGGAAACTTATGCAAGTTGTCGTTATGACATTGTATTTTACCCATTCTACCATTTCTTTAATTGCAAGGATCTCCGCTTGATACATACTGCAGTGGTTGGGTAACCTTCTCGCTATGACCAGTCCAAGTCCTTCAGAGTATACCCAGAGTACAAGCCCAACCGGTCGTCTAGTTTGGAACCATCTGTAAAGAAGTCTATATATATATGTTTGTTATATGCTGTTATTATTTAAATATTTGGAAAAAAAATAATTCTCTGTTCCAGATCCATGTGAGTAAATAACTTTAAATAAATAAATGAGGAAAAACAAATTTTGCTATAAAAGCTGGTATAAAAACATTTTTTTTTTAGTTTGATCTTACTTTAACATTTAACTTTTAGACAAAATGGCTAAACTAAGCATCTTCCTTGGCGGTATGTTGAAAAAGGATTTTCGATAGCGGAAAAAAAAAAAATTTTAATACATTTTTTTTGTTTCTAATTTTCAGCCATTCTTTTGCTGATGACCCTTAATTTGTCCGAAGCTACATATAGGCAATTCCCCTTGAATTTGGTGGATGAAGCCATCGAAAATTTGGGCAAAGCCCATGACATACTTCTCTGTATGGCCCGTACTTGCGATCCCATGGGTGTCATGAAAGCCTTCCAAGCCGATGATGCCTTCGAAGCCAGTCTAATGAATCGATCAGCATACCATGAAACTAAAGCATCCTTAGCATTGGAATTGGTCCAAGCTATTGCCAAAGCCATTCCCATGCTCCTAAAACTTGAACCCAGTTGCAATGATGTCAACTATAGCTGTCCAAATCAAGTGTTCGTGCAAGCCCCCCAAGAATTCTTCGAATATGCCAATTATATGGAGGTCATCAGGAATGTGGAAAGTTGCATCACCATGGCCAATGTGCAAAGTGTCATTGATTTGATGGGCGATGCCGCCAATTTCATAGAACATAATCCAGTGCATGGAGGAACTTCAATTCACAGAATAATGCCAGCTTTGGCGCATGTAGCCAATGAACTTCCCAAATTTTGTAAAGCCTAAGAAAGTTCAAATTGTTCGTTGAAAATACAAGTTTTTTTATAACATTTAAATTTTTCTAGAAAATGTACAAACAAATACATATATTGTTATAACTACCGCCGTAGGATAGGGTCGAAATATCAATTTCCGACCGTACGAAGTGTATACATTTCGTAGGGTGTATATCGTAAACCATGAGAGTAAGGTAATTTGTGTAGACAAAAAATCTGCCATTACACAAAAACACATGCAATGGGTAAAGTACAGCTAATAGACATGGTTGTCGAGCGTGGTTAATGTGGTATTTATATCACAGAGGCGTTTTCGTAATAAATTCGACACAAGTACAACATACCAACGTAAGGCCCATGAAGCCTTCACACCTAATATGGCTGATGAGTAATTCTGAACCAAATTACGAAACGCGTCCCATAGTGGTTGGTGAGTGTTGCGATCTCTGGATTTACTTTTCCATTTGCAAAGAAAAATCTCCGATGATTGAGCTCATCTCGAAAGAGAAACAAACAAAAATTGCGTTTAGTTTATTCTTGCACAAAAGCCCATTTATAGGGATGATGAAATTTGAGTTCTTGATGAAGAATAGTTAGAAATTTTCATAGCATTTGCGTGTTTGCGAGCCGAACGCCGGGGAGAACGCACAACTCACTTCCTCAGTCTTTCGATATTTTCTGGAGTTTTGATGGTACGGCCGGATGGAGTAATTCGCTTAATCGCCTAAGAATATTACGAAAATATATGACGGATTTTGTATACCCCACCATCCTTATTAAGGTGCATGAAACACCTATGGGAACATTCCATTTGGATAAATTTTCAATGTCTGGGTTTAAAAAATACTTCCTTGTTTAGTATATTCAAACTTTAATACATCTACGTATATCTACAAAAACTTTGTTTATTTTATATTTCAATTTGAAAAATATTTTTCAATAAAATTTAAATAAATATTGCAAATATTAATCGAGTTCATTGAGATCCCATTCCGTCATAATGTAAGTGAAATTTTGCTATTTACGGCCGATTTTGCTTTTTACGCCCGTTCGGCCGAGCCGAATCTTATATACCCTCCAGCATGGATCGCATTTGTCAAGTTGTTTGCATGATTTATCTTAACAGGCAGATGGGCAATAAATTGATAAGAAATGTTTTCCGCAGATGCTCAAGAAGAAAAATCGAGATAGAGGTTATATGGAGCTATGTCAGGTTATGAACCAATTCTGACCATATTTGGCACAAATGTTGGAGGTCATATTAGAAGTCATTGCGTACTCTAGGGTATGAAGAATTGAAGTCAGGAGAACGGTTTATATGGGAGCTATATCACGTTATAGACCGATTCATACCATACATGAATATTGAGGGTCACAGTAGAAGTCATTATGTAAATTTTTAGCTAAAGCGGGTAAGAATTGCGCCCCATAAGTGCTAAAGAAGTCATACCGATGGATCGGTTTATAAGGGGGCTATATTCAAATCTTAACCAATATGGCCCATTTGCAATTCTCCAATGTTGTTCTTTAGGTTTGCTATGGTCCGTGGTCATAAATCCTTAAAAAGAAATCGGACGGACTCAAAATCTTCAGGCAGGTTGTCAATCAGTATTTCACATGCATTTTGACGGGCAACTAAATCGCGTTCACACACGGAGCACCAGCGAGAGCCGTTGTCTAGCGTTCAAAGTCATGAATACAACGTCCAACACATGCACAGAATCATGTGTATACCATGGGAGTAGTGTAGTTGTTGTAGACAAAAAATCTGTCAGACCGATTGAATATGGAAGGTCACAGTAGAAGTCGTTATGAAAATTTTTAGCCAAATCGGGTAAGAATTGCACTCTATAAGGACTAAAGATGGATCGGTTTATATTCATATCTTAACCGATATGGCCAATTTGCAATTCCCAACGATCTAAATCAAAAAGTAGTATTTGTGAAAAAATTTTAAGTAGTTAGCTTCACTCGTTCGATTGCTATCGTGATTTCCACAGACGGATGGACGGACATGGGTAGATCGACTCAGAGTGCAAAGATGATCAACAAGGTGCACTTTATAAGGTTGCAGATCAATATTTCGAGGTGTCACAAACGGAATGACTAGATTAGTATACCCCCATTCTATGGTGGAGGGTAAAAATATTTAAATACAAAAATTGTAAACAATTATTTTTTTAAAGTGCGCATCTACTTATATGTGCATTAGAGTAGTTCAAAACAAGTAAGAGCGGGCTAAGTTCGGCCGAGCCGAATCTTATATACCCTCCACCATGGATCGCATTTGTCGAGTTTTATGCGCGGTATCTCTTTTTAGGCATACAAAGACTATTGAATAAGAACTGTTATGCTATTAAAGCTATATCAAGTTATAGCCCGATTCTGACCATGAATGAATGCTGAACATTGTAGAAGTCATTGTGTAATATTTTAGTTTATTCGGATAAGAATTGCGCCTTGTAGGGGCTCAAGAAGCAAAATCGGGAAATCGGTTTATATGGGAGCTGTATCAAGTTATTGATCGATCCAGACCCTAGTAGACACGTATGTTGAAGGTCATGAGAGAAGTCGTACAAAATTTCTGTCAAATCGGATGAGAATTGCGCCCTCTAAAGGCCCAAGAAATCAAGATCCCAGATGGGTTTATATGGCAGCTACATCAGGTTATGTACCGATTTGAGCCATACTTAGCACAGTTTTTGGAAACCACAAAAAAAAACACCTCACGCAAAATTTCAACCAAATCAAATAAGAATTGCGCCCTCTAGTGACTCAAGAAGTCAAGATCCAAGATCGGTTTATGGGGCAGCTATATCAAAACATGGACCGATTTGAACCATACTTAGCGTAGTTGTTGGAAGTGATACCAAAACACCACGTGCAGTCAAATCAAAAGGAACTTGCGCCCTCTAGATGCTCAAGAATTCAAGACTCAAGATCGGTTTACATGGTAGCTATATCAGGTTATTAACCGATTTGAACCTAATTTGGCACAGTTGTTGGAAATCATAGCACAACACGTCGTGCAAAATTTCAACCAAATCGAATAAGAATTGCGCCCTCTAGTGACTCAAGAAGTCAAGATCCAAGATCGGTTTATGGGGCAGCTATACCAGATTATAATCCCATGTGAATCATACTTAACACAGTTGTAAGAAGTGATACCAAAACACCACGTGCAATATTTCAGTCAAATCGGACGAGAATTGCGTCCTCTAGAGGCCCAACAAGTCAAGACCCAAGATCGGTTTATATGGCAGCTATATGAAAACATGGACCGATATAGCCCATTTACCGACCTACACTTATGAAAAGAATTTGTGCAAAATTTCAAGCGGCTAGCTTTACTCTTTCGAAAGTTAGCGTGCTTTCGACAGACAGACGGACGGACGGACATGGCAATCAAGAATATATATACTTTATGGGGTCTCAGACGCATATTTCGAGGTGTTACAAACAGAATGACGAAATTAGTATACCTCCATCCTATGGTGGAGGGTATAAAAAATGATAGCTGTGATTCGCGTATCAAATGTAAAGATAAATTTGATGCAAATTATTTCATTACTTTATTGTCGAACCGTGATGTTTCATAAATTAATTAATAGTTTTACAATATTGTTGATGACTTACCTTGATATTAAACTTTGTTTTTCCTTAAAGATTTTTGTTAAAGAGCGTGAGGATGATTGCTCCACAAATTCTGAAAGAAATAAAAAAATATTCAGTAAAAAAATATGGCTTTAGAAACTTCACAGTTAATGAATTGTCTGATAAAAGAGCTACTGTGAGAAATTTTTGGCTCGAAAATATGTAACATCAGCCATTCTAAAGTCTTTAGTATAAAGGATAAAACAACTAATGCGATGAAAATTGTTCTAATGTGGTACGGTTTTCTTGCTTTTGGAATGAAAATCACCTTATGAACCCTCATCCCACAAACATGTATATACGACATTGTGATACAAGAAGAGAATATCTCCCCAAGTCCGGAAGTCCGTCGGACACATATTGTTGCTTGTAAGGTATTCAAATAGCCAATCTTATTTATTGGGCTGCCCAAAAAGTAATTGCGGATTTTTCATATAGTCGGCGTTGACAAATTTTTTCACAGCTTGTGACTCTGTAATTGCATTCTTTCTTCTGTCAGTTATCAGCTGCTACTTTTGCTTGCTTTAGAAAAAAAGTGTAAAAAAGTATATTTGATTAAAGTTCATTCTAAGTTTTATTAAAAATGCATTTACTTTCTTTTAAAAAATCCGCAATTACTTTTTGGGCAACCCAATATTTAAAACTTCATCTCCTGTTGCTATAGTACCCACAACCATAGCTATGTCAGGTACAATTTTTAAAACTTCCCATGAGCATTCCATTAGGGAAAATGAATATTTCTCTCATATCAAGTTTTTAAAGAAATGAGAACCTAAAGTGAAACACCTTCCGTTTGCCACTGAGGGACACGTATGCAACAGATGTTCTATGTTGTTCTCGTCTTCGACGTCCTCACAGCTTCTGCAGAAGTCGTTACTTGCATCCTTCAGTTTCTCATGTTTCTTCTTCTTTTTAAAATTTGGATTTCCCCATAGGATTTTCGCTGTCCTTCCGACCGTTTCGCTATTCCACAGCGAACGTTGCGGATCGTGTCATTCTCAGAGAAGACGTTAGTCTCCTTCTTACACTCCAATACTGTTCCTGACCTCATCGTCCTGGTTTTTATTGTCCTGATGGCTAGTAAGTCCATAAAGGTGTTCACACTTGACGTTCTCGCGTCAACCACCTCACACATTCCGTGATCGCCTGGATATCCGCCTGCAGTGTCGTATTATGGTCAGGCAGTCTAAAACAGATCTCAGTCCTTGGGTTCTCAATGTAGACCCCCAGTTCCACTCTGTCCTCCAGCTTTGATCCATTCGTGTAACATAATCTTCCAGATGGCAATACCATGGTTTTGTCAATCAAAGACTGTGCCGCTGGCAGCAGTGCCTCGCACTCGATCACAAGTGTCGTCTCAGGTATTCGGTCGAAAACCTCTTCCATTGCTTCCAGGTTTCCTATCGCCGCCTCGATTATACCGCATTGGCATGACCTCCTCCTATCCTCTATCAACTCTTTCATCGCCATAAGGCTCATAGCCGCAGTGGCTGTTTCACACTTAATCTGTATGGATCAGATATCTAAAATAGTCTCCAAGGTTCTCGTGGGAATGATCCTCCCTACGTTGCACTTTTTCTCCATCGCAGTCCACCAAACTACTGAGGCGTAAGTAAATATTGGTCAAATCACGCTCCTGTGAAACCTCCTCAGCTTCAGGACTCATTTCGAGCCTATGGCCTGTCTACATAGTGTCCAACATCTCCTAACCTTCTCAGTACGCTCCTACGACATTTCCAATTAAATTTCCTATCCAAAATCACTTCTAAGTATTTGACCTTGTCAGATATCAAAATCGTTTAATTGAGGAAACGTGGTGCGTCAAATTGGCCCATCTTCGTCTTCATTGCGAACAGGTATATATCAGTCTTCTCTGGGTTAACATTGAGATTCTTGGTCTAGCCCAGTCATATGCCGTATGCAAAACCCTTTCGGCCCTTTTGCATGGCTGGTTCGGATCCTTACCCCTAAGTAGAAGACGGGTTCAAATCCATCCTCAGTCAGCATCCGTAATAGGTTATTTATGGTGGTCACCCAAAGGAGTGGCGATAAAATACCCCCTGTGTCGTGCCTTGTGCCACTTTCTCCCTTATTTGTATGTCTTTGAACCCGCAATTTATATCCCTGTTCCTGGTTTATCCAGTCTCTAAGGACCCGGTCCACCCGGTAGTGGTCTAAGGATTGGATCAATGTGTTGGTCCACACATTGTTAAACGCCCTCACGATGTCAATGCAAACCGCCGATCTTGGCATCGAAGGATTCTTCTATTTTATGCACAACCTCGCGCAGAGTAGTCTCCTACGACCTTCCCTTGACATAGGCTTGTTGTAGTAAATTTAAGTGCCTTGTTTAAGCATGTATTGTACCATTTTTAATAATGGGTAGTTTCTATTTGTCCAATGTTAAAGAAAATAAGCTTCAAAAGTGACAACTGCCACAATACCGGGTGACCTTCTCGTTCAGACCAGTCTAGTCCTAGGAGAAAAGGTAAAAACCCACTTGGTGGTCTAGTTTGGAACCATCCATATAGAGGTCTATGTAACATCTATTACCAGGGATATCGTTGTTCCACTCGGTTCTATTAGTAATACTGCTACATAACATTTAATTAAAAATCAGCTCTGACAATTTGAAATCCACCCTGCCAGAAACATTGAGCATTATATCAAGAATAAAAAAGTGTCCGTACCCGCCACACGCCCATTTTCTATGAAATTCGCCAGTAATAATAAAAGTCATAAGAAAATACTTCCTGCCAAATTTCGAGAGAATCAATTAACAAATGAGCACTTTATTACAATATTTCTCAAAATCGAACGGACATATATATGGGAGCTATATCTAAATCAAACCCGATTTCGACTAAACCTATATATTATGGATATTGTGGAAATCCGCTAGGATTTTAACAAAATTTTAGGAGAATGTCTGTAGGAGTGAAAATCAGGCGATATTTATATATCAGAGCTTTGTCGAAATCTGAACCGATTTTCTTGAGATTCACCAGTAATGTCTAGAGTCAAGAGAAAATCTTTTCTACCAAATTTCAAGAGTAGCGGATAACAAATGACCATTACTGCAAATCGGACGAACATATACATGGTAGCTATATCTAAATCTGAACCGATTTCGAGCAAACTCAGATATTGTGGTAGTCGTCGAGGAAGGCGTTGAACAACATTTTGGGAAGATTGGTCAATAAATGCGTTTGCAGTGGCTCTTGGAGTGATATATGGCTGCTATATCTAGATCTGAACCGATTTCTATGAAATAAATTCATCAGTAATGTCGAGAGTCACAAGAATGTCCTTCCTGCCAAATTTCGAGAGTCAATCAACAAATGTGCACTTTATTGCTATATTTCTCAAAATCGGACGAACATATATATGGGAGCTATATCTATATCTGAACCGATTTCGAGCAAACTCAGATATTGTGGTAGTCGTCGAGGAAAGCGTTGAGCAAAATTTTGGCAAGAATGGTCAATAAATGCGCTTGCAGTGGCTCTTGAAGTGCAAATCGAGCGATATACATATATGGCTGCTACATCGAAATCTGGACCAATTTCTATGAAATAAATTCATCAGTAATGTCGTGAGTCATAGGCAAATCCTCTCTGCTAAATTACGACAAAATGGGTTAACAAATGAGCACTTTATTGCAATATTTCTCAAAATCGGACGAACATATATATGAAAGCTATATCTAAATCTAAACCAAACTTTTCACGCATTGTGGTAGTCGTCGAGAAAAGCGTTGTATAAAATTTTGGGAAGATTAATCAATGAATGCGCTTGCAGTGGGTCTAGGAAAATCGGGCGATATAGATATATCGCAGCTATATCTAAATCTTAACCGATTTCTATGAAATTCGCCAGTAATAATAAAAGTCTTAAGAATATACTTCCTGCCAAATTTTGAGAGAATAAATTAACAAATGAGCACTTTATTGCAATATTTCTCAAAATCGAACGAACATATATATGGGAGCTATATCTAAATCAAACCCGATTTTGACTAAACCTATATATGTATCTATTAAAGATATTGTGGAAATCGTCTAGGAAAGCGTTGAACAAAATTTTGGGAGGATGGCTCTAGGAGTTTTCACTCCTAGTCTAAGAGTGCAAATCTGGCGATATTTATATATCAGAGCTATGTCGAAATCTGAACCGATTTTCCTGAAATTCACCAGTAATGTCTAGAGCCAAGAGAAAATCTTTTCTACCAAATTTCAAGAGAATCGGATATGAAGTGACCATTACTGCAAATCGGATGACCATATATATGGGAGCTATATCCAAATCTCAACCGATTTTTTCCAGTTTCAATAGGCTTCGTCTCTGGGCCGATAAACATGCCTGTACCAAATTTGGACGATCGGATGAATATTGCGACAAATAAACATGTACAAAAGGACAGACAGACGGAGAGACAGACAGACCGACATTGCTATATCGAATCAGAAAGTGATTCTGAGTCAATCGGTTTCCTTAACAATGGGTCTATCTCTCTTCCTTTTGGGTGTTACAAACAAATGCACTTAGTTGTAATACCCTGTATCACAGAAGTGGTGTAGGGTATAATTAATTTAGGTCGTTGGGGATTACAGTTGGGTCATATTGGTATAGATTTGGATATAGCTAAAGTGGTCCTTCGACTAGACTTCTTGAGCCTCTAGAAGTCGCAGTTATTATCCAATTTGCACATAGTGTTCTGATACAACTTTCAACAGCCATGCCAAGTACGATTCAAATCGGTCTATAACCAGATATAACTGCTCATATTAATCGATCTTCCGAATACGGAAGATCGATTAATATGAGTTTCTTCTTTTACGGCAGAAACTCCATGGTATTGGGTTCCCAAGTTTCGTCTCGGCGGAACTTATCACGTTTTTATTTGGTGATTTTATAATTTAAAATGCTTATTCATGAGCCAATATTTATAGAAAAGTAAATGTTCCTGTGCGTATTTATTAAAATGTATTTGATATTACTATCAAAACTAAATTTTTACATGCGTTAAACATTCGCAATCCCGAGAAAATACATAGGTATAAACTTGTAGTGGTATTAATAAATCAGTTAAAATTATTACGCATAAATCATTCATTATTATCATAATTATTGCAATAGAATTAGTTAATGTGTAATTTGTAATTAGTTTAATTTTTGTAAACGCATATTAAATTGAAGTTTAACATTTGAACTTTGGCCAATATTTCAATTTGAAGTTTCTAACCATTATATTAAATTCAACATTGCGCTTAAAAGTTATTGAAATAATGATCGAGAAATCTTTAGCTCATAAAAATTTTGGTCATTTAATAATTTATTGCTTTAGTTCGTTCATATCTCTAGCTTTTATATAAAACAAGTACGATTAAATTTTATTTTGTCTGTTAAGGTGAAGATCATTTAATTTTACAATTTCTCGTTTGCTTCTCTTACGAGACAGGCTTTAATGATCGGACATTTTTGCAATGAAATTTGTAAATATATAATTTTTATTAAATTCTATCAGCTTCTTATTTGAGGCAATTTTGATGTTTGCAGAAAGATTGCATCCGAGTTAATGTTAGGGAATTCAATGTCTGTATGAAGGTTGGTTCAAAAAGGTTCTTACATATCTAAATATAGTACCCATATTATTGGATTTTCAGAGTAAACTTCTAAAGCACAATTGTTGTTATATGTTAAATTAACATGTTAAATTAAATTATAGCCACTGGGGTTTTCTTTATATCTTTAATAGTTGAACCGGGTCAGCTTCGCTGCCCCTTCTTTTACTTTATATGGAACAAAACTGTTTTTGAAAATTTGTTTTCGACAATTGAAGAGCTTGTAGTAAAATACCATGCTTCGACTAATAGCATATGCTTGACTAATAGCATAACAATATAAATGCCTTTATCTGAATCCCATTTTATCTTTATTGTACTACGAGTTCGCTCGAAGGTTTTAGTAGTACTCTACTCTTACAAAACATTATTTGAGCCCGATATTCCCATGGGGATTTTGGGAGTGGGAAGGGATAGTGATTGGTGGGCTTAGGGGGTGGTGTGGACCCCCCAGTTTGGACTCCTGAAAGTGTGTATGCATTTCTTGCTCTACTCCCAAATACCTCTCATTTGAGCCCCATATTGCTATGATAGGTAAATATATATGTTCGATTTAGAGATTTTTTTGGGTGTAAGGTGGTCTCCCAGACACTTAGTCTTGAAAAAAATATAAGCATAGTGCTCTTCTTTCAAAAACCATTTGTATAAACCCATTTGTTTAAGGGAAGTTTATGCGATGAAGTGTCCATCAAACACTTGGCGTCAAAATTGATTATCAAATTCGTTTTTTAATCTCAAATACTTTTTATTTGAGCCACATATTGCCATGGTCGGGGCACTTGGGGCTGTGCCCCAAATACATGGTCCCACAGGTCGATATTACATTCGTATTCTACCCCAAATATCTTTATTTGAGCCCCATATTTCGATGGTCAATAAATAATTGCTGTTTGTGGGGTGTTTTGGGGAAGTGGTAGACCACCAGCAAATTGGTTCCCAAAGTGGGTATAAATTTCGTGCTCTACTCCCCAAAACCATTCATTTGACATGTTGGTAAATAGGGGGTATTTTGGGGAGCGGGTTGTACCCCAAACACTTAGTCATGAAAATATATCAGCAACGTGCTCTACTCTAAAATATCATTTATTTGATGCGCAAATTGCCATTGTCCTACGTCCTATTTTTGGGCTTTTATGGGGGATGGGGTGGCGCTATAGACACTTTTCCCCAATGTTGATATCAGATTCGTGCTTTATTCCCAAACACATTTGATTTGAGTATATGGGACTCATGGTCGTAAATTTATCATCTTTAGGGGGTTTTCTTGGTCCCACGTTTAGATATCGTATTCTACACTCAATTACCTTTTATTTAAGCCCCATATTCCCATGGTCATTAAATAAGTCATGTTAGGGGGGTGTTTTGTGGAAGGGGTGGACCCCTGAAACTTAGTCCCACATTTGGATAAAAAATTCGTATTCTATTCGCAATTAATTTTCATTTGAGTCCCATATTGTCATGATCGGTAAGTATGTTCGATTTAGGGGTGTTTTTGGGGTTAGGGTGGTCCCCCAAACACTTGGTCTGAAAATTGGATATCTTATCAAAAATACCTTTCATTTGAGTCCCATATTGTTGTGATTGGTCTAAATATATGTTTGGTAGGTTTTGGGGTGGAGCATCCTCCCTAGGTACTCCATCCGAAATTTGGATACTAAATTTTTGTTTTTAGGTTACTATAAGAGATCACACAAAATTTCGCTTAAATCGCACCGCCCATCTCCGTGATGTGGCTTTTCTGAAAATTTGGGTAAGAGGGAGGATCCGCCTTCTTCAGAAATCAAAAATGTAGTACCCTATTTTCACCACGGGATCATTATGCACCATCTGTGAAAATTTCAAGAAAATCGGTTCAGCCGTTTTTGAGTCTATACGGAACAAGCCAACACAAATTGATTTTCATATATAAGAAAAAGACTACCAGACAGGGCCCGCTCCGCTGCGCCTACTTTTACTCTCTTGTTTTTTCTGAGCCCTATACTGGCACAGTCAGGAAAGGGTCACTGGAGCGGCCTTTCACCTACTTCGCCCCAATGTGAATATCATTTTAGTGCTCTATTCCCAAATACCTTTCATATGAGCCTTATATTGCTATGGTCGGTAAATATATTCGGTAGGGGGGCATTTTTGGGGGCGAGATGGACGCCCACATACCAGATTCATGGTCTGGTCTCAAATATCTTTCATTTGAACCCCCTATTGTCATTAGTGATTTATATTTCCATTTATCGTGCCTTAGAGGTGGTGCAGCCTCCCAGATATCCCATGTTAAATAAGGATACCAAACTTCTGTTTTTAAATTATTATAAACACACTTAGTTTTGATTAAATCGCCACAACAACCTCCGTGATCTGACTTTTTTAAATAGGGTTAGGTTGGGGCCGCCGATTTAATTCACTGAATCATTCTCTTGGTTTTGGTGGTGGATTGGAGTTGCCAAACCCTTGGCCCGAAAGTGGATATCAGATTCATACTCTACTCCCAAAAACCACATTTGAGCTACATATTGCTGTAGTCGGTATACATGTGTGGTTTAGGAGGAGTTAATTAGGTGAGAAGTCACTGAAAGACTTGGCCATAAAACAGATTTCACATTTGAGCCCTTTTTGCCATAAACCACAAATATGTCCAGTTTGAGGGGTATGTAGTGTGGGGTGACCACCCACGTAATTAGCTCTGAAAAAATATAAGAATCGTGTTCTACTCTCAAATTTCTACTATTTGAGCCCCAATTGGGAGTTAAGGGGAGTTGGCCTCAAAACTGGATATAAAATTCATGTTCTACTATCAAATACCTATTATTTATTGCCACAGTTGGCGAACATGGCCGGTTTGAAGGGATATTAGGGGGCGGACCCTGAAATAATATCAGCATCGTGCTAGAGCATGATTTTGTTTGAGCCCTGTAATGTGAAACATTTTGAAGGTGGGGTCTCATTCAAATCCACACTAAATTTTTTTTTTGTATTGGTTATCTATTGGGTTGCCCAAAAAGTAATTGCGTATTTTTTAAAAGAAAGTAAATGCATTTTTAATAAAACTTAGAATAAACTTTAATCAAATATACTTTTTTTACACTTTTTTCTAAAGCAAGCTAAAAGTAACAGCTGATAACTGACAGAAGAAAGAATGCAATTGCCGAGTCACAAGCTGTGAAAAAATTTTTCAACGCCGACTATATGAAACATCCGCAATTACTTTTTGGGCAACCCAATACATTCAAAATCGTATTTTAAAGCTACTAAAGGGTGATTTTTTTGAGGTTAGGATTTTCATGCATTAGTATTTGACAGATCACGTGGGATTTCAGACATGGTGTCAAAGAGAAAGATGCTCAGTATGCTTTGACATTTCATCATGAATAGACTTACTAACGAGCAACGCTTGCAAATCATTGAATTTTATTACCAAAATCAGTGTTCGGTTCGAAATGTGTTCATTCACCGTAACGTTGCGTCCAACAGCATCTTTGAAAAAATACGGTCCAATGATTCCACCAGCGTACAAACCACACCAAACAGTGCATTTTTCGGGATGCATGGGCAGTTCTTGAACGGCTTCTGGTTGCTCTTCACTCCAAATGCGGCAATTTTGCTTATTTACGTAGCCATTCAACCAGAAATGAGCCTCATCGCTGAACAAAATTTGTCAAAATTTGAACACATTTCGAACCGAACACTGATTTTGGTAATAAAATTCAATGATTTGCAAGCGTTGCTCGTTAGTAAGTCTATTCATGATGAAATGTCAAAGCATACTGAGCATCTTTCTCTTTGACACCATGTCTGAAATCCCACGTGATCTGTCAAATACTAATGCATGAAAATCCTAACCTCAAAAAAATCACCCTATACTTGGGATAACATATTGATAAAGATCCGTAGGTCCTCCTGTGTCCATCCCAATTCGATGGTTCAAAGTGCACTCTACTACCATAGGCCTTTTAATGCTGCCCTATTCTATCCTGATCGGCCTTCATATATTCTTTTTAATTCCTTTTTTTTTTTGGTTAGTATACTGGGAAGGGGATTGCACATCCTTTCATTCGAGTACAATATATTCTCGGTTGTCCTATATGACACGACCTCTCCTTCTGATATCAACAAATTTAGTACCCTATTTTCACCGGGGGCTCAAACTCTACCATGAAAATCGGTTCTGCAGTTTTGGAGTCTATACGGAACAAACAAAAAAAAGCTAAACAATTTAATTTTTATTTAATAGAAGATTTGACTGGCTGAGTGCATATAAGATTCGGGCTAGTCGAACATAATGCATACGTCTTAATATTTTTACTATAATTCAAATATTTTTACTATTATTCTAACATACGTAACATATTTCCATGTTTTGTATTTTTTATGTCATCTGAGATAGTCGTACAACAGAAGTCTCCCCCGCTGTTCTTTATCGCTGAACTTGATTGCAATAATTCAATAAATTAACAATTTGCTTTGCTGTCATATGTTGATAAATTTTAAAAATTGACTTTAGGTCATATAACTACGAATTTGTGTTGAAATCCTTGATGCCTACATTGTAGTTTAAAATTTAGTTCTAATGATAAATCTACAGCAACAGCTATTTGAAGATAATAATTTTAAGAATTTTATATTAGATAGAAATCATACTAAAATTTCCATATAAAAAGAATCGCAAAACTCTAATATGAATCAGTTAAGTAAACGTGCATTAGTGTTTAAAACACATTTAGAGCTTAAAACTTAAAAAAAGTGATCCATACAATAAGTGATCAGAAGAACTATGTATAAAAATCGCAGTCTATTTGTATGGGGAGGTAAGTTTAGACTTTGGAATAATATTTCATGCAATCACTTTACAAAAATAAATCCTAAGAAACGTTTTAATCAAAACAATTTTTAGTTACATTTCAAATTCGACGATCATTATTTTTATAACCACCACCATAAACGGCACATTCACTTATTATACCCATCAAGCATAGGATAGTTAGGTTAGGTAAGGTTTAAGTGGCAGTCTGTCTTCATAGTCACTTAGACGTTTTCGTCCATTGTGATATCACAGGAAGAGAAGAAGGAAGATGCCTTCTATTTCCAACTGTTGAACCATCCAGGCCGCTTTAAAAAGCCCAACAACTGGCAGTCAAAAGGAATTTCACTTTAGGTTCTCAATGAAATAATAACCTAAAGTGAAATTCCTTCTGACTGCCAGTGCAGGACACACGCACAGAAGGTGTTCTATAGTCTCTTCTTCTTCGATGTCCTCACAGCTTCTGCAAATGTCGTGACTGGCAACCTTCAGTCTGTCAGCATGTTTTCCTATTAGATATTGACCTGTGATGACGGAAACAATGACTAAGACGTCTGTTCTATCCAGTCACAACAAAGCGGTAGACCTCTAGATTAGGCCACATAGTTTTGGAATACTCACAGCCCCTCCTTTATATCCATCTACCATTTGTTGCCTTCGGGTCTGGTCCTGAAAACTTAGCTTACATGTCGCCAGAGGCATACCCACAGATTCCAGTTTCCCTGGAATGCTTTGGGGTAGTTCTTAGTCTCGCAAGCTCATCCGCTTTACAGTTCTCTGGGATATCTCTGTGGCTCGGCACCCAGAACAGGTGAATTTTGAACTGTTCAGACATCAGATCAGAAATACTTCTCCAGGGATTTAATGGATTGCTGACTGTCTGAGAAGATATTTATGCCAATCGTCATTATAACATTATATCTTAGCCACTTTACCACCACTTCTTTAATTGTGCTCGGGTAACCTTTTCGATATGACCAGTTCTAGATCTTCGGAGTACACCCCAAAGGCCACTTGGTCGTCTAGTTTGGAACCATCCATAAAGAAGTCTATGTAACTTCTATAACAAGTCTATGTAACTTCTATAGTTCCAATCGGTTCTATCAGGAATAGTACAGTACTTTTTATCAAAAAGCGGCTCAGGTAGGGTGTAATCCACACTGCCTGGAACAACGGATATTGTATCAATGATAACACAGTGTCCGCAGCAGCCACATGATCAATGAGAAAGCTCCCTTAACCTCACGGCAGTAGGCGCTGCAATTCGTTTAGCCACAATGTCCGGAGGTATAAGATGTAGCATTAAATTCAATGCATCAGATGATATCGTCCTCAGTGCGGCTGTGATGCACAAACAAGCTATCCTTTGGATCCGTTTAAGTAATAAGCAGTAGGGCGATTTTTGAAGCGCCGTCCACCAGACCACAACACCATATAGCATAATAGGTCTGACAACTGCAGTATATACCCAATGCATGACACGCGGTCTAAATCCCCAATGGCTCTCTTGCAGGTGTATGGGGCAGGTGTTGTTTTTCTTGCCCTTTCCAAAATATTGGATTTGAAGTTTAATTTCCTGTCCAGCAAAACACCCAGGTATTTTGCTCTTTCTGTAAATGGAACATTCTCTACACCCAAGGAGATAGGTTCCACTGTAGGCAACTTGTATGTCCTGCTGAAAAGAACTACTTCTGTCTTTCATGGATTTATACCCAGACCACTTTCGGTAGCCCACTTTGCTGTTGCACGTAGAGCTTCCTGAAGAATATCTCTTAGAACGCTGGGAAAGTTTCCCCTAACCGCAGTTGTCACGTTATCAGAATCGCGACCACTTTTCTTCCAGAGACAATAATACATTGTTAATGTCTATATTACAAAGTAGAGGAGACAGTACACCTCTTGAGGTGTTCCTCTGCTGACCCAACTTTTTAGGTCCACAGATCCCAAGCCAGCCGTAATGCATCTTTAAGTAAGTAAGTTATTAATAAAATTTCTTACGGTAGTGTTGATGCCTAGAAACTCGAAATTTTTCATGATTGACGTCAGTTTTACATTATTGAAAACACCTGCAATGTCAAGAAACAATATATAGTCCTTGACAGAGTGCCAAGGTCGTGAAGGGCTGTTTGAGTGGATTTGCCTTTACTATATGCATGCTGCTGGCGCTACAGGCAATTTCCAAGGATCTTTGCCCTAAGATATGTCTCTATCAACCTCTCACGAGTCTTCAGTATAAAGGATGACATACAAATAGGATGAAAATCGTTCGCCTTCGTGTGGTATAGTTTTCCTGCTTTCGGAATGAAAATGACCTTCATGTCCCTCCATACTGCAGGTATATATGACATGCTGATACAAGCAAAGTATATCTCCCAAAGCCATGGAACCAGTCTGTCGGACACAGATTGTAATTCAACCGTTGATACATCATCGAAGCGCGGCGACTTAAGGGAGTCGAAACTTCTAATCGTCCAAAGGATTTTCGGCTCAGACACAATTTCCCCAATAACCTCCGACGAATGCATACCAGTGACAAACTCTTGTGGCGCCACGTTGTTCATTGGAAAGTTTTCCGGAAAGTATTTGTCAACTAGTAGTTCTAGTGCTTCCTCACTAGTTCTAGTGTTTCCTCCATACATTCTTTGGCTTCTGAATATACCCCACCATAATAGTTCTCGAGGACAGAATCTTCCTTAGCTTAGAGGCCTCAGATGAGTCCTCCACGGAGCTGCAGAACTCTACCAAGAATTTGTTCTGAGCCTTTCTCAACTCGCCCTTATATTTTCTAAGCTTAGCTTTTTAGATTTCCCAATCGTGTGGTGCTCTTGTGACTTTTGCTCTGTTGAAGAGTTTTTTACAGTCCTTCGTTAGACCAACAAGCTCTGGGGTCCACCATGGCGGTCGCTGTTTGCCCCTTGACTTGGCACCAGGACATGCTGACACAAGCGAGATATTCAGGGCCTTTGTGATCCGCTTGACTATTATGTCCTCCGCAGTTGTTACTTCCTTTTCTGGTCTAGAAGGGATAGACGTGCAGAATTTGTGCCGAAATTTATCCCAATCCGCCTTTCTTCTGTTTAGTTGAGGGACCACTTCTGCAGTATTTTCTCCAAGGCTGAAACTAATATAACAATGATAAGTGAATTGTGGTCATCCAGCACTTACCATTCGCCTATTCTTGCACTTATATCTTTCGATACAAAGGTTATGTCTAGTACACCCTGCCTTTTCCTGGTAATAAAGATCAGCTTATCCTATTTATTATAATTCACCAGATTGCAACTTATAATATATTCAATAAGTAGCTCACCCCTTTCGTTGACATCGGAACTTCCCCATATCTGGTGATGTGCATTAGCATCACTTCCTGCAATAAGGCTCTTCTTCCCTGCAGAAGCGGTTTCAACCCACTACTTAAGGGTGAGCGCACAACAAGAAGAGCGCACAACAAGCTGATTACAGGCTTAGGTGTATGTCCATAGTGGCACGGGGCGGATTTATATCTGCACCCTCTTTTCTACCTAACCTAATGTTGAAGACGGCATCTCTGAATCGTGTGCCATTTATACGGAAGCCAGCCTGTAATGAGACTTGTAAATGCAAATTTTGCCCATGAACATTGCCCATTAAGGCACAGGGGCAAACTTCTCACATATCAATGAGTGCAGCCCGATTCAAGTTTAAGCTCAATGATAAGGGGCCTCCTTTTTATAGCCGAGTCCGAACGGCGTGCAGTAGTGCGATACCTCTTTGGAGAGAAGTTTTACATGGCATAGTACCTCACAAGTGTTGCCAGCATTAGGAGGGGAAACCACTGCTGAACATTTTTTCTGATGGTCTCGCCTGGATTCGAACCCAGGCGTTCAGCGTAATAGGCGGACCTGCTAACCTTTTAACCCTTTATTTTAAAACTGGCTATTACTGAATCTTTAATGCCGACGGAAGAAGAAAAACATTAAGGCAAGAATACATGATCTGTATCCTCTATTCCCCGTACCCTTGAGTAGAATAAATCCCGGAATTCATTATACAATAACTATTTCTCCGTACAAGCATGGTTCCTGGACAATACCATGTCACATCCCCCTGCCATCAGGAGGACCTTTATTGCCTCCGAAGCGGCCTTACAATGGTGGAGATTTATCTGCAGAAACCGGTACATAGTCAGGATTCAGATTTTCCACCACAGTTGCGGTAGCCCCGTCTTCTGAGTCCGCCAGGAGTTCATCCTCACAAGATTCGTTAGATCTTGTCATGATGAGTTTTCTTATGCATCCAGGGGCAGTTGAGAAAGCTGTGGAACCACTTGCGGTGTAAACGATTCCTTCTTAGATGCTTCAGTAGCTGCTGCTGTCGAAGTACTTTTTGAGTTGTCAAGGGCTCAAGGTGTGTGCCAGCGGGTGCTGCCCCGCTGGCCCATTCCAACCGGATGACCAAGCCACACAGGGCTTGTCGGGTCCCGTTTACATGGTTTCCCCTCTTGTCTCGATTTTGGCAGGGGGATTTTTAGTCTCCTGCAATCCGCCAGACCCTAGAGATGTGGTCGATAGTGCAGGAACAACTGCTGAGTCATCTCCTAATTCCTCGGCCCCACCGCCTCTATAGACTTTCAGATTCAACTTTTTGTATCCTATGGATTCAGATTAAATCTGACTTGTTGAGGTCTGCGAGACAGCCGGAGTTTAGTACGAATACTGCATGTCTTCGGTCACCATCAGCCTCATCCAATCTACCAATCTTCCAGTCGGTGGTTGGAAGATTGGCATTACATTTCCCTAGTTCCAAGTACGGATTCAGGATCTGAGGGAATCCTTGGTATCCAAGCATGGGTCATTGGTCGAGAAGGAATATCTTCCTTCTTGACTAAATCTAGTGCTGTATCTGGCCAATCTCACCAATTTTTCTTGGGGCGCAACGATACATTTCAAATGAGCGTTGATCCCCAAAGGCAATTAGTTTGTATCGGCCCCGATACCAGCCTGCGTTGTCACAAACTGGAGGAGACCAAGGAAATTCCGCAAGAACATAATAGTATACTGCTCCCACTCCAATTATTCCTAGGTATGTAGCCCTGTTCTTCTTCCTTGTCGACAACTGCCATCACCAAACGATACCTAGCGACCTTGGCAAAGTTTCGTGGACCCATATTGCTATAGTTCACCTTAGCTTTTCTGGGCATGGGATGCTCTCCAGGTGACCGCAGCCTTTTGGTTGACTTCGGTATCGTTTCCGAATTTCATGTAGCCTTTGGGATAGTCTGCGCAGCGAATCTTCGAGCCCAAGGGAGTCTCTCTCCTAATCCGTGTGAGTTTAAGGATCAAGTTTGTTTACCAAAAGGACTGCCTCTCTAACCTAGCCCAACCTAACTTACATGCGTGGAAGAATATGATATGCAAGCTTATTTTAATTTTATCCGCTTATTTTATTTTCAGTTTTCATCATTGCATTTATTGCATATAAATCTCAAGCCAGGGATATACCTTCTTCAGCGCAAATTGGGGAAAATCCTCAAAGAATTTGGCAACGCGATAAATTGTTAGCTGAGACTCTGCAACAAATTGGGACAACTATGAAATGCCTTATGTATAACTATAGCCCAGAAATTGGACAACAAATCAAACAGGCATGGAGTGGCAATTTACAAAATGTTCAAAGTACGGATATAACAAAGTTTAGCACAGATCAAAAATTGAATATGATACAACAATTGGCCATGGTGGTTTTGGGAAAACTCCAAACTTCACATGAAAAATGTACAAAACCATCATTGGATTTAAAATATAAGAACGCCATCACCAAACAAATTCTATTTCCCAAAGAACTACAAGATTTACAAAAGAATATGGAAAATCTTGGGGCCACAATGAATTGCCTGTTAAGTAATGGTACAATTGAAACTGGAATGCATGATGTCCTGATCAAAGGAATTGAAAAATATCAGGCCAAACACAGTACATTGATGACAGCCGAAGATTTTACGGTTCAGGAAACCTCTTCAGTGCTAAGAGATCTAAGGAACTTGAATGGGCAATGTCAAATGTCGATTGGGGATCATGAAACCCACAACAACATACTTTTGAATGAAAACGATTCCTATAATATCGTTAAACGTGATCTATTAGCCGCCCATCAGTTTGCTCAACTCGCTGAGGTTCTTCAATGTCTTATGCATGTTTTCAACGATGAAATTAAGCAAAAAATATATTCGGCTTTGGATTCAAATTTGGAGCATTTCCAAAAGGAGCTTCCCTCGTCCCAGCTCACATCTGACCAAACCATGAACATTCTTGTTGAAAAAATGTCTAAAATACAAAAGCAATTCGAAGCTCTTCATCCCCACTGTGGCTCACAGCCATATGTCTATGATCATAGTGACCATGCCTACGAACGTGTTGTTCCAGAGGAGATACAAAATTTACAAAAGAATGTGCATGAAATGGCTGCCCATATGAAATGCTTACTCAGCAATGCTAAAGTGAATCCTCAAATTCATGAAATCTTTGCCCAAGGTGTTTCAAGATACGGTGGAACACATAATGCATCGCTGACATCTGCAGCCGTAACTGACATTGAAACTGCGAATGTTATGGCAGACCTTAAGGCATTGGATGGACAATGTCAAGAGGGTTGCCTTCATTATTAATTTGAAGTTTGTAATTAACAATTATTGTTAAAAAAAAAATCGTACATCTTAGTCCTTAAAAGTTAACAAATAATAATGTCCTTGAAACATCATTGCAAAATTGAAATTTATAGAAAATTTTGAACAAATTTTTGTGCATTACTTTGTGGAGAGATTTTCTTCAAAATGAAAATCTGCCAGCCGTTAAAGCTCTGGAAGAAATAAATACCTTCTACACAAACAACAGTAACGCCAACATCTCCGTAAAACCAAATATAGTGCCTCCACCATGCATCACATTTGTCGAGCTCTTGCCACGGTATCTCTTTTTAGGCAAACAAAGGATAAAAGAAAAGAATTGTAATGTTATTGGAACAATATCAAGTTATGATTCATTTCGGATCATAATTAAACTCAATATTGGAGACCATAGTAGAAATCATGGTGTAAAATTTGAGCTAAATCTAGTGGGAATTGCGCACTTTAGGGGCTGAAAAATTAAATAGGGAGATTGGTTTATAGGGGAGCTGTATTAGGCTATAAACCAATTCATGCCATATACGACACGTATGTTAAAGGTCATAATAGAAGCCGGTGTACAAAATTTCAGCCAAATCGGATAATACTTCCGCCCTTTAGAGACTCAAGAAGTCGAAATCCCATATCGGTTTATATGGCAGCTATATCAGGTTACGGACCGATTTGAACTATTCGTAGCACAGTTGTTGAAAGTTATAACAAAACAACACATGCAAAACTTCAGCCATATCGAATAATACTTACGTCCTCTAGCGGCTCAAAAAGTCAAGACCCCAGATCGGTTTATATTGCAGCTATATCAGGTTATGGACCGATTTGAACTATTTTTAACACAGTTGTTGAAAGTCATAACAAAACACCTCATGCAAAATTTCAGCCAAATCGGATACGAATTGTGCCCTCTAGCGGCTCAAGAAGTCAAGACCCCAGATAGGTTTATATGACAGCTATATCAGGTCATACACCGATTTGAACTATTCTTAATGCAGTTGTTGGAAGTCATAACAAAACACGTCGTGTCAATTTTCAGCCAAATCGTATAAGAATTGTGCCCTCTAGCGGCTCAAGAAGTCAAAACCCCAGATCGGTTTATATGGTAGCTATATCAGGCTATACACCGATTTGAACTATTCTTAATACAGTTGGTGGAAGTCACAATTAAATATCTCATGGAAAATTTCAGCCAAAACGTATAAGAATTGTGTCCTCTAGCGGCTCAAGAAATCAAGATCCCAGATCGGTTTATATGGCAGCTATATCAAAACGTGGACCGATATAGCCCATTTACACTCCCAACCGACTTACACTAATAAGAGGTATTTGTGCAAAATTTCAAGCGGATAGCTTTACTTCTTCGAAAGTTAGCGTGCTTTCGACAGACAGATGGACAGACAGACATACGGACTGACATGGCTAGTTCGACTTAAATTGCCATGACGATCAAGAATATATATACTTCATGGGGTCTTAGACGAATATTTCGAGGAGTTACAAACAGAATGACGAAATTAGTATACCCCCATCCTATGGTGGAGGGTATAATGATGCCTTAAACTAAATTTATTTTGTACTAGCTGACTGGGGCCCGCTCCGCTGCGCCTTCTTTTACTTTATATGAAACAAAAGTTTCCTAGCTATTTATTAACTTGACTAAGAGTTTAACAATATAGGTGCCTTTATCTGAATCCCATATGATCTTTATTGGTCTACGAATTTAAGTTTGGATGTAAGGTGTACTCCATTCTTAAAATACTTCATTTCAGCCCTATGTTCTCAAGATTTCTGATTTAGTGGTGTTTTCGGGGGAGAGGTGGTCAATCAGATACGTGGTCTACTCTCACAAACCTTTAAATTTAGCCCCATAATGCAATAGTCATCAAATACTTACTATTTGGGTGGTGTTGTGGGGGTGGGGTGGCCCCATAGACACTTTTCCCGAACATTGATATCAAATTTGTGCTTTACTCCCAAAGGCCTTTCATTTGAGCCCCATATTGCCATGGTCGTAAATTTGTCCCCTTGGGGGGATGTTTTTGGGGAGAGGCGGCCCCCCAAACACTTGGTCCCATATTTGGATATCAGATTCGTATTCTACACTCAAATACCTTTTATTTAAGCCCCATAATCCCATGGTCAGTAAATAAGACCAGTTTGGGGGGTGTTTTGGAGAAGGGGTGGACCCCCAGAAACGTGGTCCCACATTTGGATATCAGATTCGTAAATACCTTTCATTTGAGTCCCATATTGTCGTGATTGGTCTAAATATATGTTTGGTAGGTTTTAGGGTGGGGCAGTCCCCCTAGGTACCCCATCCGAAATTTGGATACCAAATTTCTATTTTTAGGGTACTATATGAGAGCACACAAAATTTCGCTTAAATCGCACCACCCATCTCCGAGATCGGGCTTTTCTGAAAATTAGGGTAAGGGGGAGGGTCAGCCCCCCTTCAGATATCAAAAAATGTAGTACCCTATATTCACCACGGGGTTATTATGCACCATCTGTGAAAATTTCAAGAAAATAGGTTTAGCCGTTTTTGAGTCTATAAGGAACACACTAACATACAAACAAACAAACCCAAATTGATTTTTATGTATAAGATAAATTTTTAGCAGAATCCATGGTGGTGCGTTCCTAAGATTCGGTCCTGCCACACTTGGCATGCTTTTACTTGTTTTTTATAATCACCACCATAGGATGGGGTATACTTATCTAGTCCTTCCGTTTGTATCACCTCGAAATATTGATCTAGGGCCCCATATTCTTGATCGTCTAGGAATTCTGGTTCGAAGTACCCATGACCGTCTGTCTGTCGAATTCACGAAAGCGTAGGGCTAGCCGCTTGAAATTTTGCGCACTTACTTTATATTCATGTAGGTCATTGGGGATTGCAAATGGGCCATATCGGTTCAGATTTGGATATAGCTCCCATAAAAACCGATCTCCCGATTTGACTTACTGAGCCTATGGAAGCCACAATTTTTGTCCGGTTTGGCTAAAATTTTGCACATAGTATTCTGTTATGACTTCCAACAACTGCGTCAAGTACGGTTCAAATCGGTCAAGAACCTGATATAGCTCCCATATAAACCGATCGCCCGATTTGACTTCCTGAGCCCATGGAAGCCACAATTTTCATTCGATCTGGCTTTAATTTTGGACATAGTATTCTGTTATGACTTTCAACAACAAAACCAAGTACGGTCCAAATCGGTCTATAACCTCATATAGCTCCCATATAAACCGATCTCCCGATTTGACTTCCGGAGCCCCTCAAAGCTGCAATTTTTGTCCGATTTGCCTGAAATTTTGCAAATAGTGCTCTGTTATGACTCCAACAACTGTGTCAAGTACGGTTCAAATCGGTCAAGCATGACATAGCTCCCATATAAACCAATCGCCCGATTTGAATTCTTGAGCCCATGGAAGCCTCAGTTTTCTTCAGATCTAGCTTTAATTTTGCACATAGTGTTCTGTTATGACTCTCAATAACTGCGCCAAGTACGGTCCAATTCGGTCTATAACTAGATAAGCTTCCATATAACCCGATCTCCCGATGTGACTTCCTGAACTACTCGAAGACGCAATTTTTGACCTATCTGGCTGAAATTTTCCTCAAGGTGTTTTGTTATGACCACAAAGAACTGTGTCAAGTACGGTTCAAATCGGTCAAAAATATGATATAGCTCCCATATAAACCGATCGCCCAATTTGACTTACTGAGCTTCTGGAAGCCTCGATTTTTATCCGATTTGGCTGAAATTTTGCATATAGTGTTCTGTTATGACTTGCAATAACTGCGCCAAGTACGGTCCTATTCGGTCCATAACTAGATATAGCTCCCATATTTTAGAAGAATCCATGCCAAACAAGAAGAAATAAAAAGCGCAAAAAGTATGGAGAAACAAGCAAAAGATTTTTTATTTTAAAAATTCTGATACTGGCTTGAGTATAAACATAAGAAGTTGTCCATGTGTTCTAAGTTCGATACACAAATATAATAACAAAAATAATAATAATGGAAAAATTCCCTAAATTTTTGCTCATGCTGCTCACATATCATTTAGTTTTGTTTTTTCCATTTGATCTGCTGCATGGATAGTTGCCTTTAAGAATTTTAACATAGCTTGACCTTTATTCAGCGTTCTGTAGTCCCTGACTTGTACCAACTGAAGAGCATCTTCGAGGACTTGCAAAACACGATTCTTCTCTTGCTCAGAGCCAGTAGCCACAATTTGTTGAATGTCCACAGATAGTTTGCCTAGTAGTTCAGCGTAAAGTTCCAAGGAGTTGAAGAGATCGACATCTTCTTCAAGTTCGCACAAATTAGCAATTTTTTGAGACATTTTATTTCTTCTTTTAATTTACAGATTTTCAGGAAGAATTTTATTCGATTAGGTTTTATGTTACACAATGTTACAACCGTTCGCTATGAGCTTTGATTTTGTATTGACTTGTTTTGGTCTAATCATCAGCATAGCATAGTTTATGTTTAAGAACTTTATTAATGTTTATGATTTTTATATCCACCACCATAGAATAGGGGGTATATTCACTTAATCATTCCGTTTGCAGCACATCGAAGTACTCATTTCCGATCCTAAAAAGTATATATATTTCGGATCGTCGTAAGATTCTAAGGCGATTTAACGATGTCCGTGTGTCTGTCCGTCCGTCTGTTGTAACCACTCTTCACCCTTCAAAAATTAGGATATTGAGCTAAAATTTGGCACAGATACGTATTTTTACTCCACACAGGTTAAGTTCATGAAAAGCTATATCGGATCATATTTGAATATAGCTGCCATATAGACCGATGGTGCCGATAAAAGGCAATTTATTTTAACCCTCTAAATATCTGACCCAAATATGGTTCAGATCGGACTATATTTAGATATAGCTGCCATATAGACCGATCTGCCGGTTAAGGGTCTGAAACCCATAAAAGGTTTATTTATTACCTGATTTCACTGAAATTTGAAACAGTTAGTAGTTTTAAGCCTCCCGATATCCAACCCGATTACAGTTCAGAACGGACTATGTGACACGGTCTATATGACAGCTATTAGATATAGCTGTCATATAGACCGATCTGCCGATTAAGGGTCTGAAGCGCATAAAAGCTTTATTTTTTTACCCGAATTCACTCAAATTTTAATCAGAGAGTTATTTAAGCATCCCGCAATCTGACCCAAATATGGTTCACATAGGACTATATTTAGATATAACTGTCATATAGACCGATCTGCCGATTTAGGGTCTGAAACCCATAAAAGCTTTATTTATTACCCGATTCGTGTGTTGTTTTAAGCCTCCCGACATCCGATCCAAATATAATCCAGATCAGACTATATGGATATACCTGCCATATAGACCCATGTTGCAATTTAGGTTCTTAATCCCACAAAAAGCCGATTTAATGCCTGATTTCGCTGAAACTGCTACTTGTATAAGAGTTCTCGGGACCTGAATATAATATGATCCAGACCAGCCCCCATTTAGATATAACTATGGATATGGTAGTGTAGTTATAATATAATAGGATGATTAATATATCTATGGTGGTGGGTATCGAAAGTTCGGCACGACCCAACTAAACACGTTTTTACTTGTTTTACACTCTCCTACCTCACTCTTATATAGTACACTAGCATACAAAATAAATGCTTTGTAAAAAGAAAAACCTAAAAATCTGTTTCAATTACGAAATTGATTGAAAACAAGTAAAAGCGTGCTAAGTTCGGCCGCGCCGAATCTTATATACCCTCCACCATGGATCGCATTTGTCGAGTTCTTCCCGGCATCTCTTCTTAGGCAAAAAAGGATATATATAGTCCTGTTTGAAGCACAATTATATTATATGTTGGAGGCCTGTGTAAAATGTCAGCCAATTTGTATAAGAATTTCGCCCTTTGGGGGCTTCAGAACTAAAATAGAGAGATCGATTTATATAGGAGCTGTATCGGTCTATAGATCGATTCAGACCATAATAAACACGGATGTTGATGGGCATTAGAGAAACGGTCGTACAAAATTTCAGGCAAATCGGATAATAATTGCAATCTCTAGAGGCTCCAGAAGTCAAGACCCAAGATCGGTTTATATGGCAGATATATCTGGTTTTGGACCGATTTAAACCATACTTAGCGCAGTTATTGGATATCAGAACAAAACACGTGCACAATTTCATTCAAATCGGATAAGAAGTGCGCACTCTAAAGGCTCAAGAAGTCAAGACCCAAGATCGGTTTATATGGCAGCTATATCAAAACATGGACCGATATGGCCCATTTACAATACCAACCGACCTACACTAATAAGAAGTATTTGTGCAAAATTTCAAGCGGCTAGCTTTACTCCTTTGGAAGTTAGCGTGCTTCCGATAGACAGACGGACGGACGCACGGACGGACAGACGGACGGACATGGCTATATGGATCGACATAAAATGTCGCGACGATCAAGAATATATATACTTTATGGGGTCTCAGACGAATATTTCGAGTAGTTACAAACAGAATGACGAAATTAATATGCCCCCCATCCTATGGTGGAGGGTATAAAAAAAAATACAAGTAAAAAGGAGTTAAGTTCGGCCGGGCCGAACTTTGAATACCCACCACCTCGGGTATATATGTAAACCACCTATGATGATCCGATTTGTACCAAATACTAATAAATACAAGTCACTGTTCAATTGTGGACAATAAAATAATGGTCTTTTTAGTAGCTATATCTAAAAATACACCAATCTGAACGATATACGATACGGATGTCGACAAGCTTAACACAAGTCACTGTGTCAAATTTGAATAAAATCAGATCATAAATGCGCCTTTTATAGGACCAAGACTTAAAATCGACATATCGATCTATATGGCAGCTATATCCAAATCTGGATCGATCTGAGCAAAATTGAAGAAGAATGTCGACGGGCCTAACACAACTTATTGTCTCAAATTTCGGCGACATCGGCCAATAAATGCGCCTTTTATGGCCCAAAACCTTAAATCGAGAAATCGGTCTATATGGCAGCTATATCCAAATCTGAACTCATCTGGTCCAAATTGAGGAAGAATGTCGAAGGTCTTAACACAACTCACTGTCTCAAATTTCAGCTAAATCGGATAATAAATGTGGCTTTTATGGGCTCAAAACCTTAAATCGAGAGATTGGTCTATATGGCAGCTATATCCAAATCTGGACCGATCTGAGCCATATTGCAGAAGTATGCCGAGGGGCTTAATTTAACTCACTGTAGTAATTTTCGACGACATCGGACAATAAATGCGCTTTTTGTAGGACCAAAGGCTTAAATCGAGAGTTAGGTCTATATGGCAGTTATATGCAAATCTGAACCGATCTAAGCCAAATTTAAGAAGGAAGTCGAAGGGCCTAACACAGCTCACAGTCCCAAACTTTGGTGACATCGGACAATAATATGGGCAGCTATATGCAAATCGGGACCGATTTGCATATAGCTGCCAAAATGAAAACGGATGTCTAGAGGCCTAACACAACTCACTGTCTCAAATTTCAGCAAAATCGGACAATAAATGCGCCTTTTATGGGCCAGACCCTTAATCGGCGAATCGGTCTATATGGAAGCTATATCAAAATCTGGACCGATCTGGGCCAAATTGAAGAAGGATGTCGAAGGGCTTAACACAACTCACTGTCCCAAATTTCAGCAAAATCGCATTATAAATGTGGCTTTTATGGGCCTAAGACCCTAAATCGGCGGATCGGTATTTATGGGGGCTATATGAAGATATAGTCCGATATAGCCCATCTTCGAACTTAACCTGCTTATGGTCAAAAAAAGAATATGTGCAGTTTCAGTTCAATATCTCTATTTTTAAAGACTGTAGCTTGATTTCAACAGACAGACTGACAGAAGGACGGACATGGCTAAATCGTCTTAGATTTTTACGCTGATCACGAATATACATACTTTATAGGGTCAGAAATGGATATTTCGATGTGTTGCAAACGCAATGACAAAATGAATATACCCCTATCCTTCGGTGGTGGGTACAAAAATCTTTAAATATTAACTACTAGCTGAGCCGGGACCGCTCCGCTGCACCTTATTTTACTTTATATAGAACAACTTTATCCTTTAAATATTTATTTTCGACAATTGATTGAAATACCATGCCATGTAAATAATATTTGTATGTATATCGCTTGGCTAACAGTTAGACAATTTAAATGCCTTTGTCTGAATCCCAGATGATCTTAACTGATTTATGAATTCGCTCAACGGGTTTAGGGTCATTTGAGTTTGGATGTTAGATGTACTCCATTCTTAAGAGATTATATTTGAGCCCGATATTCTCATGGGGTGGCGGTTGGTGGGTTTAAGGGGTGGTGTGGACCCCCAGAAACGTGGTCCCGAAAGTGGGTATGAATTTCGTGATCTACTCCGAAATACCTTTCATTTGAGTCCATATTGCCTTGACCCGTAAATATGTATGTCCCGGTTTTTTTGAGGTAAGACGGTCCCCAGACTCTTGGACCTGAAAAAATATCCGCATCGTGCTCTTCTCTCACATACCATTTATTTTAACCCCATATCCATTGGTTAGAAGGAAGTTTATGAGGATGAGGCGTACCCCAATCACCCCCTAAATTGGTTCTTATATTCGTTTTCTAATCGCAAATACATTTCCTTTGGTCAGTAAACTTGTATTCTTGGGAAAGGGGCGATGCCCCAAATACATGGTCCCACATTTGGATATAAGATTCGTATTCTACTCCCAAATAACTTTACTTGAGGCCCATATTACGATGGTCAATAAATAAGTCCTGTTTGGGGGTGTTATTAGGTAGGGGCGGCCGCCACAACACTTGGCCGCACATTTTGATATCATATTCGTATTGTACACTCAAATACCTTTTATTTGAGCCCCATATTGCGATGGTCAATAAATGAGTCCTGTTTGGGGATTATTTTTAGGGAGGGGCGCCCCCCAACTCTTGGTCGCACATTTTGATGTCAGATTTGTATTCTACTCGTAAATACCTTTCATTTGAGTCCCATATTGTCGTGATTGGTATATATATATATTTGGTAGGTTTTGGGGTGGGGGCGTTCCCCCCCAGGGTTTCCCACCCAAAATTTGGACACCAAAATTTTGTTTTTAGGTTACTATAAGAGAGCACACAAAATTTCGCTTAGATCGCACCACCAATCTCCGAGATCTGGAGTTTCTGAAAATAAGGGTAAGGGGGAGGGTACGCCCCCTTCGGATATCAAAAAATGTAGTACCCTATTTTTACCACGGAATCATTATGCACCATCTGTGAACATTTCAAGAAAATCGGTTCTGTCTTTTTTGAGTCTATACGGAACAGAAAAATAAACAAACACAAATAGATTTTTATACCCTCCACCATAGGATGGGAGTATACTAATTTCGTCATTCTGTTTGTAACTCCTGGAAATATTCGTCTGAGACCCCACAAAGTACATATATTTTTGATCGTCATGACATTTTAAGTCAAACTAGCTGTGTCCGTCCGTCCGTCTGTCTGTCGAAAGCACGATAACTTTTGAAGCAGTAAAACTAGCCGCTTGAAATTTTGCACAAATACTTTTTATTAGTGTAGGTCGGTTGGGATTGTAAATGGGCCATATCGGTCCACGTTTCGATATAGCTGCCACATAAACCGATTTTTGATCTTGACTTTTTGAGCCACTAGAGGGCGCAATTCTTAACCTATTGAAATGAAATTTTGCACGACGTGGTTTGTTATGATAGCCAACAACTATGCCAAGTATGGTAAAAATCGGTCCATAACCTGATATAGCTGCCATATAAACCGACCTGGGATCTTGACTTCTTGAGCCTCTAGAGGGCACAATTCTTTTCCGATTTGGCTGACATTTTGCATGAGGTGTTTTATTATGACTTCCAACAACTGTGCTGAGTATGGTTGAAATCTGTCCATAACCTGATATAGCTGTCATATAAACCTATCTGGGGTCTTGACTTCTTGAGCGCCTAGAGTGCGCAATACCTATCCGATTTGGCTGAAATTTTGCACGACGAATTTTGTTATGACTTCCAACAACTGTGTTGAGATTAGTTTAAACCATCCTGATATAGATTAGTCCATAACCAGATATAGCTGACATATAAACCTATCTGGGGTCTTGACTTATTGAGCCACCAGAGGACGCAATTATTATCCGATTTGGTTGATATTTGGCATGAGGCGTTTTGTTAGGATTTTCAACAACTGTGCTAAGAATAGTTCAAATCGATCCATAAGAAGATTAAAGCAAATGAATGTGCTCTTGAAGCCAATAAATATAAAAACTCTTTTCTTCCGTGATATTACATTGATTACAACAAAAGCCTGGCTTGTAGAGTGTAAAGCTTAACCGTTTATTATTGGGCTTAAGATACGAATCATGTATTTCCAATTGTGTATGCCAGTGTAAGCAAAACTATTAATCAGATTAAATCCATAAAATGCTTGTCGTTAAATAAATATAAAATAACTCATACAAGATCATTAAAATGTTGAGATTTTAAATGCAAATTATTTTATTAAATTTGTTTATTTAATTTTGTTGTTTTCTGTTTATTTAAAATTGATATGGTCTAATCTAATGAAATGAATATTTGCCAATTAGCATTTTCGATTTTACAGTATCAGTTTAAGATATGTTTGGCCAAAGTAGGAACTAAACAGTGTGAATATTAAAGTACCACAAAAGTTTTGACGAACATGTTTCAATAAAAATTCTACGGAAATATAGTTTCGTCTATTAATACACTTCAAATTGAAAATTCCCGGGCAGCAAATTAGGCACTTCAATCAAATTGCTTCATTGTAATAACCTCTAAATTTTGAATCTAATGAGCACTGAAAGTCGAGTCTCTTTTATCTGTATTCAGGGATAATCTTCTTCTAATGTTGTTGTTGTGTAGGCCACCGTAGCTCAGAGGTTAGCATGTCCGCTTATGACGCTGAACGCCTGGGTTCAATCCTGGCGAGTCCATCAGAAAAAATTTTCAACGGTGGTTTTCCCCTTTCTCCTCCTAATGCTGGCAACATTTGTGAGGTACTATGCCACGCAAAACTTTTCTCCAAAGAGGTGTCGCACTGCGGCACGCCGATCGGGTTCGGCTGTAAAAACGAGGCCCCTTATCATTGAGCTTAAACTTGAATCGAACTCTCACTCATTGATATGTGAGAAGTTTGCCCCTGTTCCTTAGTGGAATGTTTGCAATTGCAATGTTGTTGTTGTTGTTGTAGCCACATATTCATGTGAAGGTGGCGATCCTCGTCAAGCTCCTGTAGGTGAACAAACTCGTTCTGGTCCAAAGGACCAATCGCAGCGGGAACAGGGTTGGCACTCAGTATTTGTGCAAGAGTCCCTTATCATTGAGTTTAAACTTGAATCGGAAAGTAGTCATTGATGTGTAATAAGTTTGCCACTGCTCGGTTCAGGTGCAAATTTGTACTCTACTCCCATATGCCTTTCTTTTGAGTCCTATATTACAGTAATGGTAAATATTTCTGCCTAAAGGGGAATTTCGGGGGTGGGGTGGCCACCCATACACTTGGCCTTTAAAGTAAATATACGTGCTCTACTTTTAAAAACATTTTATATGAGCCCCATAATGGTATTGGTTAATAATTTCTGTTTGAGGGTGGGGTGGACACCAGGGTCTTTGTCCTGAAAATGGGTATCCATTTCCCGAAAATCAATTAATTTACACCCCAGGTAGATTTTATATATAGGGAGATATTTTGGGTGGAGCGGCTCCCCAAACACATGGCTCTTCAATTGAATATCAAAATCGTTCTTATACCCAACACTGAAGTATGGGGGCATATTCATTTTGTCATTCCGTTTGCGACACATCGAAAAATTCAGTTCCGATCCTATAAAGAAAATATATGCTTGATCGTCGTAAAAATCTAAGACGATCTAGCCACGTCCGTCTGTGTGTTTAAATCACGCTACAGTCTTTAAAAGTAGAGATATTGAGCTGAAACATTGCACAGATTATTATCGGATCGATATCTTGATTTAGCCCCCATATAGACCGATCTCTCGATTTAAGGCATTGGGCCTAAAAAGGCACATTTACTGTCCGATTTTGCCGAAATCGGAGACATCCCTCTTCAATTTGACCCAGATCGGTTCAGATATGGATATAGCTACCATACAGACCGATCTCTCGATTAAAGGCGCATTTATAATACGATTTCGCTGAAATTTGACACAGTGACTTGTTTAGGCTCTTCGAAATCCGTGTGGCATATGGTTCAGATCGGTTTATATTGGGATGTAGCTACCATAAAGACCAATATTTTGTTCGACAAAATTTAGCAATGACTTGTACTTAGTAGACCACTCAATGTCCGTGCCGAGTTTAGTCCAAATCGGACGATATTTCGTTTCGTTAATATGGGGGCATAAATAATGCATTTTTTTACCAGGTTAAGACGAAAGGTGGTTTACATATTTACTTGAGGTGGGGGGTATCCAAAGTTTGACCCGGCCGAACTTAAGACCTTTTTGCTTGTATTCTCTCAAGCACCTTTCGTTTGAGCTCTATATTGTCGTGATTGTTCTATGTATCCATTTGGCGGGTTTTGGGCGGCCCTCAAGGCACCCGACCCCCATAATAGAAACCATGTTTTGTTTTTGGTGACTGTGAGAGTGCAAACAAATATCTAACGAATCGCATTACCAATCTCCGAGATCTGGTGTTTTTGAAAATTAGGTTAATGAAAAGTGTTTTTTAAGGAAGCGGTGGTACCTCAGACATTTCGAATCAAATTAGTGCTCCAAATCACTTTAACTTGAGCCCCATGTTGCCATGGTCCGTAAATATGAACTTGATGTTTTTTGGAGGGTATTTTGGGGATGAGACAGCCACCGGCACTTTACCCTGAAAATATTGCCACAGTCGGAACAAAATTCAGTTTAGGGGATGCTTTACGGCGTACCCCAAAACACTTGGATCCAAAATTGGATATCAAATTTGTTTTCTACTCTCAAATACCTTTCATTTGAGTCCCATATTGTCATAATGGGTCAGTCAACCTATTTAACGTATTTTTAGGAGGAGAAGTGCCACCTAGTCATGAACGCAGAATTTTATGTCATATTTGTAATCTACTCCCAAATACCTTGCATTTGGGTCCCACATAGCCATGCCCATTTGGGGGTATTTGGGGTGGAACGACCTCCCTTCACTTGGACCTACTTTTTAGGCATATATGTAATCTACTGGCGAATACTTTTCATTTAGGTCCCATATCGAAATGAGCGTCGAATATATTTGTTTAGTGGAGTTTTTGGGTTGGAACGGGTCGTTGGGCACTTGGACCCAAAATTTTAAACTATATTCGTTTACTAGTCTCCATTACGTTTCATTTGATACCCATATTGTGCCTATCGGTTCACTTTAGGGTTCGGGTGTCGTTTTTGGGGTAAGGGGGCTAGTCCGTCCCATCCCATATCTAATAATTATATAGCCTATCTTTCCTTCCACACAAACCTACACAATCTGTGAAATTTCAAGAAAATCGGTTTAGCCGTTTTTGAGACTACATAACAAACAAACAAACCGAGTCCCATAAATTCATGATGGGTTATATCCCCTTCGGAGGTCACCCTATCCCCCTGATATACTTCGATCTGATTTTGTATGCCAGATTCATAATCTACTCCCGAATACCTTTCATTTGAGCTCCATATTGACATGAATGCCCAATATGTCTGTTTGAGGGAGTTATGTGGTTTGGGGCTGCCCGATGGGTACTTAGACACAAATTTTAATACCATATTCGTATTTTACTCTTCAATATCTTGTATTTGATACCAATATTGTCCCGATTGGTCCACTTTTGATTTTGGGTGATGTTTTGTCATAAGGAGGAGAGTCCGCGGTAAGCCGTTTTTGGGTTAACCGTTTTTATACCCACCTCCATAAGATGGGGGTATACTAATCAAGTCATTCCGTTTGTATCACCTCAAAATATTCGTCTTATACCCCATGAAGTATATACGATGTCCGTCCGTCCGTCTGTCGAAATCACGATAGAGGTCGAACGCATAGAGCTAGCCCCTTGAAATTTTGCACAGCTATTTTACTTTGATGTCGGTTATTAGGGGTTGCAAATCGGCCATATCGGTTCAGATTTGGATATAGCTCCCATATAAACCGATCTCCCGATTAGACTTCTTGCGCCCATGGAAGCCGCAATTCTTGTCCGATTTGGCTGAAATTTTGCATGTAGTGTTCCGTTATAAATTCCTAAAACTGCGTCAAATATGGTCCATATCGGTCTATAATTTGATATAGCTCCCATATAAACCGTTCTCCCGATTTGACTTCTTGAGCCCCTGCATGTAGTGTTCTGTTATGACTTTCAACAACTGTGCTAAATACGGTCCAAATCGGTCTATAACCTGGTATAGTCCCCATATAAACCGTTCGCCCGATTTGACATCCTGAGCCCCTGGAAGCCGCAAGTTTTGCCCGATTTGGCTGAAATTTTGCATGTAGTATTCTGTTATGACTTCCCACAACTGTGCTAAGTGCGGTCCAAATCGGTCTATAACCTGGTATAGCTCCCATATAAACCGATAGCCCGATTTGACTTCCTAAGCCCCTGGAAGTCGCGATTTTCATCCGATTTGGCTGAAATTTTGCATGTAGTATTATGTTACGAATTTTAATAACTGTGCTAAGTACGATCCAAATCGGCCTATAACCTGATATAGCTCCCATACAAACCGATCGACCGATTTGATTTCCGGAGCCCCTCAAAGCTGTAATTTTTGGCTGATTTGCTTGAAATTTTGCAAATAGTGTTCTATTATGACTCCAAACAACTGTGTCAAGTACGGTCCAAATCGGTCCATAACCTAGTATAGCTCCCATACAAACCGATCGACCGATTTGATTTCTTCAGCCTTGCAAGCCGCAATTTTTGTCCGATTTGGCTGAAATTTTGTATGTAGTGTTCTGTTATGATTCTCAACAATTGTGCCAAGTACTGTTCAGATCGGTCTATAGCCAGATATAGCTCCCATATTTTAGCAGAATCTATGGTGTTGGGTTCCCAAGATTCAGTCCGGCCGAACTTAGCACTGTTTTACAAGTTGAGTCAAACAAACAAACAAAAATTGTTTGTTATTTGCAATATTTATAGGGTCGGAAATGAGTATATCGATGGGTTCCACCTTCAGTACTGAGAGTATAAAAATCATAAACATCAGTTTTAATGGACGGACTGAAATTATACTTATCGTCGTGGTTCTTTTTTCAAATTAATAACAGATCATCAGATATAAAAATTCACTCAATTCGGGTTAAATCAAGATGTCAGTCTATTAAGTAGCACAAAACCCATTTCTTGGCCATATATACACGATTTCAATTTATTGTTATTGTTTTTTCTATGTCTCCAATGTTTGGATAACAGCACCTTTCTCTTCTTGTTCATGTCAAATGATTTCAATTAAAAGATTGCATGTGTCCAGCATGACAGCGTTAACATTTGAAGTTCGTGTCTTAAGTCTTTTGTTTTTATAATTTTAAAAATGGTCAAATATTGGTGATGGCGCTCTGTGTTGTGACTTTGTTTCCGCTTTGTTTAAGTGAATGTTGCTTATAGCTGTCATTACTAGACCTCTTTATTAATAACCAATACATGGGATATTGTAGAAGATAACCTTAAGCCCAAGTCATTTCGAGAAAAACGAAAAGCAAACATCTCAAGTGTCTGAAAGTATTAATAAAAGATACTCGTATCTATGGATGTTTTGTTTTTTTATGTTTCTATCTCGTCACCAACATTTTTTTCTTTAGTCAAAAGCCATAGGCCGTCTGTCTGCATAGGCCTGGCATCAACTTGCAGTGCATGGCTTTTTATTGCCACCATTGTGCTACATCCCCCAGACATTGTTGCCATTCTTGTGTGGTGTGTGCAACATTTACAGCGAAATATTGCAATTTTATCTGTTTGTTGGTCTGTTTGCTGTCGGCTTGGCTATTTGCCAGTCTGCTTGTCTACTATGATGGCATGTATGACAACGCTACAACTTTAACTATGGCGATGTAATTTTATTCTTCTTTTTTTGTTCTATGAAATTTATGACATTCATTGAGTATTTCTTGTAGCTTTTTGCATTTTACAATATTGTAATCGTGGTGGTATCGTCATCACCATCACCATCATCGCAGCATTGCTTTTGTTTCAATTTTAATGTTTCCTTTGTTTTGTCTGGCGACTTCTTTCGCAAAGTGTGAAACAATTTTCTTAAAATATTTTGCATATTTTATTGTTGATTTGCCTGGCCTGGTTGCTATTGTTTAGCCTATAAGTGTCTGTTCAAACCATGAACTAAATTTTATGTGAAACGCCGGCTACTTGAAGTGCATAGGCACAATGCAGTTGGTTTGGTTTTCAAGACATTGCTGGTGTATTATTTTTTTTCTCATTTTCGCTATGGGTTTTTTTTTCCGAGTTGTATTTAATTTAAAGTTTAAATGCGTATTCGAATGACAGCATAAATAAGATCTTGATTGAGGTGTGTATGCCTATGAGTTGCTGATTTTGTAAGAGAATCCCAGCTAAAAATTGTTGCAGTGGCACATGTCTGAAATGCAACCCATTTTTTGTGGCTTATCTTGGGTATGGATCAGAATCGCACAAAGTAGTGAATGCATGGAAAGTAAGTATTTTGTATTAAACATTCCACATTGATGTGTTTACGATAGTTTTATTTTGTCACCTATGATAGAATATATTCTCCCACAAATATATGCTAAAATTAGCTATTTGAGCAACAATTTTATTCTACTCATAAATCTTTTAAATTTCATGTGGGTTTGTTCCATTGCGAAGGATGCTTATTTTTCGATTATGTCAATTTGGTGCTCTTCAAATTGTCAACAATAATAATAGACACCTTCCAAAGGTCACTCGATGCACTCATAGGTAACCATTATTATCTTCCCACTATTTGCCATACAAGGTATTGATAAAGTCATCATAGCTATTGAGTTTATTGTATAGAGAAACAACCAAATACTTTGTCAACAATTTAGAATATATAATTGATGCATTGTTTTTGTAATCACACCGAATAAGGGATGATTTGACAAGTGCGGCTTCATTCAATAGAAAAAATTGTTGCTTCGAGGCGGTATATAGTTTTCAATTTATTGAATGACATGGTATGATATCATCTAGTATGACTTGTTTTATATCACTTATTAATCATCAAAATTTTCTTTAAAATATTGACAGCCTATGGACAACTTGGGGATTTTATGCAATAGAGTGCCTACTACATCGCGACATCATGATATCCTTTGAGTTAGCCCATGCACATGTCCCTACATTATGATGTAAATCCGAAATATATCAAGAATGGGTGGGCCGATTTTTGTGAATTTTGTTTGTACCTTAATAGTCACCCAAAAACATAATTCACATACCTATCTGTTAGGTCGAGTACCTAGGTGGCGCGCCGTTTTCCAAAAATACTCCCAAAACCGATTAAAGAGTCTATCGGTACAATACGAAACTTAAATACGAATCTCCACATCCGTCCAACCTAAAGAGGAACTCCTACTGACAGTGTGGGACATACACACACAACGGATGTTCTATAGACTCTTCTTCCTCGACGTCTTCATAGCTTCGGTAAAAATCAGACAAGTTCCCAAAGAAATGAGAACCTAAAGAGGAACTCCTACTGACAGTGTGGGACATACACACACAACGGATGTTCTATAGACTCTTCTTCCTCGACGTCTTCATAGCTTCGGTAAAAATCGTTACTGGCAACCTTTACCCTGTCAGTATGTTTTCCGATCAGACAGTGACCTATCATGACGGACACAATGACTGAGACGTCTGTTCTAGCCAGTGACAGCAAAGAGGTAGACCTCTTCAAGTCTAGGCCACATAATCTTGGAATCTTCACTAGTTGTTTAGTTTGGAACCATCCGTGTTGATGTCTATATGGCTTCTGTTACCAGGGATATCGCAGTTCCAATCGGTTCTATCAGGAATAATGGTACAGTACTTTTATCAAAAAGCGGCTCAGGTGGGGTGTAATCCACACATCCACATCGGACATCATCCACATCCCTTATCTTCGCGGCAGTGGTCGCAGCAATTTGCCTGGCCACAATGTCCAGAGGCATTGGGTGTAGCATTGAATTCAATGCATCAGATGGTGTCGTCCTCAGTGCAAATGTAATGCACAAACAAGCCATCCTAGAGATCAGGTTGTGTATTGAAATGTGGAATTTGGAGGAACCGTCCAGCAGACCACAACACCATATAGCTTTAGAGGTTTGATAACTGCACTATACACCCAGTACATGACGCACGGCCTAAACCCCCAACTTTTGCCATAGGCTCTCTTGCAGGTAAATAGGGAAAGAGTTGCATTTCTTGCCCTTTCCAAAATATTGGATTTGAAGTTCAAATTCCTGACCAGTTTTTTTGCGGTTTCTGTAAATGGACCATGCGGCCCACTCAAGGAGACAGGTTTCACTGTAGGCAACTTGAATCTCCTGCTGAAAAGAACTACTTCTGTCTTGCACGAATTTATACCTAGACCACTTTCGGTGGCGTTTAGAGGTTCCAGAAGTATATCTCTAACAGTGATGGGAAACTTTCCCCTAACTGCAATAGCCATGTCATCAGCATAAGCGAACACTTTTACATATTTTTCATTTAGAGAAATCTCTTTCCAAAGTAGAGAAGACATTACACCTTCTTGGGAAGTTCCTCTGCTGACCCATAATTTTAGATCTACCTACACTAAGCCTGCCGCAATACATCTTTTAGTACGTAAGTTGAAAATAAACTTTCTTGCGGTAGTGTTGATGCCTAAAAACTCCAGCTCCTTCATGATTGAAGACGGTTTAACATTATTGAAAGCATCTTTGATGCCAAGAAATGCTACCATTGTATATTCCTTGACAGCGAGAGAAACTGTGATGTTTACCCTAAGATATGATTCTATCAACCTCAAAAGAGTCTTCAGCATGATGGATGACAGACTAATAGGACGAAAATCTTTTGCTTTTGTGTGGTAGGGTTTTCCTTCTTCTGGAATGAAATTTACTTTTGTGTCCCTCCATCCCACAGTTATATATGACATTCTGATGCAAGCAGAGTATATCTCCCTAAGCCAAGTAGCCAGTCTTTCGGACACAGCTTGTAATTCGCCATGTGATACAACATCATGGCCTGGCGACTGAAAGAGCCCAAAGTTTTAATCACTCAAACGATTTTCGGCTCAGACACAATTACCCCAATAACCTCCGTATGAATACCAATGACAAACTTTTCTGGTGTCACGTTGCTCGTTGGAGAGTTTCCCGGGAATATTTTGTATATTTATCACAGTAATAGGTCTAGAGGACATGATCTACCTAAGCCTAGAGGCCTCAGATGTATCCTCCACGGAACTGTAGAATTCCACCCAGGATTTGTTGATTTTAGCCCTTGTATTTTCTTAGCTCAGCCATATAGACATCGCTATCGTGTTGTGACCTTGTGGCTTTTGCCCTGTTGAGAAGTTTTCTGCAGTCCTTCCTTAGACTAACCTGTCTGGGCTGCACCATAGCGGTCGTGGTTTGCCCATTGGCTTGACACTAGGACATGCTGACATAAGCGAGTTCTTCAGGGCCTTCGTGATCCGATTGACCATTATGTCTATGTCCCGCAATCTCCACTTACTTTTCAGGCCTAGGAGTTGAAAGTCGTGCAGAATGTGTGCCGAAATCTATTCTAATCCGCCTTTCTTCGGTTTAACCGAGGGACCATTTTTCCAGTATTTTCCCTAAGGCTAAATCCAATATACCAAAATCCCACTACCAGGAATGATAATGGAAAAAGATAGGTTGACTTCTGCCTAAGAAGCCGACTCTTTATTAGAGGCACAAAATTTCCCCTATAAAAATATACTGAAATTTACTTCAGAATCTTCTGATGGCAATACCCGTAATAAAATCGTCCAAATTCTTATCAGCGAAATCTTTCTGTGTTTGCTGTGGGATGTGAAAATTAAACGTGGAGCGCCATCGACACTGCCCACATGCTCTTAGTGGCCACTCTACTTCTACGCCAAGCCGTCGTGAAAAGGACTCAAACAAAAAGCACACAGTTCAACCTCTTAAACCCAAAAGACCCCGAAACAGCACGCAAATACAAGGCAACATTAACGGAGAAGCTGCAAAATGCCACCCAGACATGGGCCGACCTAACAGCGGCATGTACGGTGACGGCCACCTCTATCATAGGCATTGCTCGACGATCCCAAAAACAATGGATAAGACACGAAACTATAGAGGAAATAAGACGCCCGAAACATCTACGCAACGCTCTGCTACGGCAAAATCATGTGCAACAAAGACCGCAACCAGGACTGAATATCGCGCCTCTGACACGCTGGTCAAACGCCTAGTTCGCGGACATAAACGACTACACTTTTATATGCTGGCAGGGCAAGCCAAAAAATGCAGCTCATATTGGAAACATGCATGACGTTTAAGAGTCAATAAAAGTGATATGGGGAAACAATATAAGGCCAACGACAATAATAAAAAATAGGGACGGATCGGAATTAACAACGGCCAAACAGCAATTTGAGCGATGGCGCGTCTTCTTCAATTCCGAAGGGCCAACAACCGAGGACGTTAAGCTCTGACCCTCTTATTGTCCCATTGCGCCGAAACCCTTGCAGGGTTATATTTACAGACCCGCCCACCTGCGAAGAAATTGAGGCCGTTTTGATCTCACTCAAAAACGGAAAATCAGACGGTCCTGACAAGGTACCTGCCGAACTGTTGCGTTATGGAGCACACCTCATTGCTTAATCAATCAACCCGATCTTCAGAGAGACTTGGAATACAAATGTTATTCCCTCAGAATGGAATTATGTTCACGATCCCAAAGAATGGTGACCTCACCCAGTGTAAAAACTGAAGAGAGATAACATTGCTAAACGCGATAAATAAAGTAAGAGCAAGCTTTCTGCCTCAGCGTATTTCGGCTGCATTTGAAGAGGGTTTCCTTTCCGTCCGTCTAAATATAGCTCCCATATAAACCGATCTCCCGATTTGACTTCTTGAGACTTTGGAAGCCATTTTTGTACGATTTGGCTGAAAATTTTCAACAACCAATATAAACGGATCTCCCGGTTTGATTACTTGAGCCCTTACAAGCCGCAATGTTTGTCCGATTTGGCAAAAATTTTTCATGCGATATTCTGTTATCACTGTCCAACAACTGTGCCAAATACGGTCCAAATCGATCTATAACCTGATATAGCTTCCGTGTAAACCGATTTGGCAAAAATTTTTCATGCGATATTCTGTTATCACTGTCCAACAACTGTGCCAAATACGGTCCAAATCGATCTATAACCTGATATAGCTTCCGTGTAAACCGGTCTCTCGATCATCATTTTTGAGTTACTAGAAGCTTAAATTTTTGCTGGTTTGACAGAACTAAATTTATTTTTTAGTTTGTTTCTCTTTCGAGACGAGCTCAATGATCGGAGATTTTCTTTGCAAATGGAAAAGGAGAGCCAGAAATCGCAACACACACTAACCACTATGGGACGCGTTTAGTCTTTGGTTAGAAGGCTTCTCAACCATATTAGGTGTGATGGCCTCAAGGGCCGTTCGTTAATATGTTGTATTTGAGTCACATTTTTTGCGAAAACGGCTCTATGATACAAATACTACATTAAACACGCTGGACAACCCTGCTTTTAGCTGTACTTTTCCCAATTCATGTGTTTTCGTGTAATGGCAGATTTTTTGTCTGCGACAGTTACACTACTTCCATGGTTCAGATGAATTTGTGCATCTGTTGGAAGTTGTATTGATGGCTTTGAACGCTAGTTGCTTCGTGTGCCCAGGTTCGAATCCCAGCCGGACTCTGTCGAATTTTTCCAATTTCAAGTTTTTTCCTGTTAGGGCGAAGATCATGAAATTTCACAATTTTTGTTTGTTTCACCTTCGATACGAGCTCAAGGATTGAAGATTTTCTTTGCAAATGGAAAAGGAAAATAAGACGAAATTGATGACAATAGGAACAAAAAATCTGACACCGCTCACTTTAAACGGCCATGTCATTGAAGATGTTGACAACTTTTACTATCTTGGCAGCAAAATTACTAAGGCGGAGGATCAGAAGCAGACATCCTTGAACGTATCAACAAGGCTTGAAAAGCCTTTCTTAAACTAAATAAAGTTTGGAGATGCAGCGGCATGTCATGTAATATAACAGTCAGAATCTTCGACAGTAGTGTGAAATTTATTTTATTGTGCGACTGTCCGTAAAATCCAAGTTTTTACAGATTGCTGCTTACGACAAATATTTCGAATTTTCTAGCCAAACCATATTTCAAGTAAAGTATTGAAAATAAGAACAAACACTACCCCTGTTGATGTAGAAATTCGAAAGAGATAATAGACATATGTGGATCATATCCCACGCCGACCGCGCGATGATGTAGTAAGAAATGTCCTACACTGGAAACCGCAAGGACATCAAAGGAGGAGACGCCCGAGAAACACATAGCTCCGCTGCACGAAAGGAGAGTTGGAATCAACCCATAAAACGTGCAATCAAGCCAAGGCTTTGGCCAACAATAGAGACGATTCTACAAAAACCTTCTTATTTATAAAAATCAATTTGTGTTTGTTTGCTTGTGTGTTCCTTATAGACTCAAAAACGGGTGAACCGATTTTCTTGAAATTTGGTATCCAATTTTCGGATGGGGTACCTAGGGGGGCCGCCCCACCCTAAAACCTACCAAACATATATTTAGACCAATCACGACAATATGGGACTCAAATGAAAGGTATTTAGGATGAGAAAACGTATCTGACATCCAATTGTCGGACCAAGTGCTAGGGGTCCACCCCAACCCCCAAAACACCCCTAAATCGGACATATTTACCGACCATGGCAATAATGGACTCAAATGAAAGGTATTTGCGAGTAGAATACGAATCTGATATCCAAATGTGGGACCACGTTTCTGGGGGTCAACCCCTTCCCCAAAACACCCCTAAATCGGATGTATTTACCGACCATGGCAATATGAGTGCGAGTAGAATACGAATCTGATATCCAAATACGGGACCAAATGTTTGGGGGCAGCGTCTCCCCAAAAGCATACCTCAAGGCGACAAATTTACGACCATAGCAATATGGGGCTCAAATGAAATGTCTTTGGGAATAAAGCACGAATCTGATATGAATATTCGGGAAAAGTGTTTATTGGGGCCACCCCACCCCCATAACACCACACAAATAGGAAGTATTTGCTGACCATTGCAATATATAGCTCAAAAAGAGGTATTTTAGAGTAGAACACGAATCTGATATATATTTTCAAAGCCAAATCACTGAGTGGACGCCCCATTCCCCAAAACACCCCCCAGACCGGTCATGTTTGCCGACTATGGAAAAATGGAGCTAAAATGAAAGGTATTTGGGAGTAGACCATGAATCCGACATCAACATTCGGGACCAACTGTCTAGGGGACGTCCCACCACCATAACAATCCCCAAGTAGGACGTATTTGCTCACCAAGACAATTTGGGTCTTCAAGACTGTGGAGCTCGATATTCATAGTTTTTAGGGCCCATACCTCAAAGCGGGCATATTTGCTGGCTTTTTCAATAAAGGCTTTAAGTGAATGGTATTTGAGATTAGAAAACGAATTTAATAGCAGAGCAAGAATTGATACCCACATTCGGGACCAATTTTTGGGGGTCTACGCCTTTCCCAAAATACCCCACAAAGAGCAATTGTTTACTGACCATTTTTTCAACCAATTACATTTAATTTTAGAATAGACCATTCTTACAGAACAATGCGTTAACACTCATGCACTTGAGTCACACTTCATCCACAAAAAGTATGTGTCTTAAGTCTTTTGTTTTAATATTAAGGGCATTGTCAACATACGAGTACAGAACTCCAGCCATTTTTCATACCACTAAATAGTTCGAGTGTATAATAAATGCCACCAAAAATATGAATGTCTAACCATTCATAACATTTATGGCATGCGATCAATGTAAATCATCAACAAATTTAAACCAAATATGTACCATAAGTCTCCACCAAAACAGAGCAAAAAAAAAAGAACTCTAGACAGAAACGTGATTATGCCTCCCGGTTGCAAGGCACTTTTATAGGTGAAAAATGTCTTTCTTAACAGCAATCAAGTCACGATAAATGTAACATTTTTCAAACGAAAAAACAGTTAGGTATGACACACTGCGATAAATTATGATATTAGGCAAAAATTTAAATGAAGTCCAAAAGGTAGAAAAAAACACAAAAACACAGCCACAAAATTTTATCCATGTGGGCAAATGACAAAAACAAAAGGCTGATAGAGGTAACTCCTTAGTTTGGAAAAATAGCATTTTAGTCATATTCATAAAGATGGTTACTCAATGCTAATTTTTATTGGAGTTTTAAAGGTTAATATTTCATATTTTGCATTGAGTAGTGGGTTTTTCTTTGCTAATGTTCTGCATCGATGAATTGTGATGACATTTTACTACTGCACCAGAAGAAAAGCCAAAAGAACCCCCCAACATAAACAACAATACAGATTGTCAAGGTCTTTGCAAGCAATATTTTTTTAAAAGAACAATCAATATTTTCTGGAGGGGGAGTCAGTCCATTACTTCAGCTAACTGCAACAACAACAACAGCAAACAACAATAAAAATCAGCACAATCTTGTCAAAGCTAGAGTGACACAATGCGGTAGGTAGATTATTTATATGCCAGTCATATATTTATAATGCCATACATCACTAAAGTCGCAATTTGACCACAGACCTTATTTGATGTTGACTAAGAAACTTCTGAAGGGGACTTGACTTGGAGTTTTATTTAAAGGTGTGCCCAATATTCATCAACAATAAACCAAAATCTTGTCGGTCTTAAGGTAAATGTTCATCAATAGCACACCACCCACCCACATCTGATCTCATGTGTGTATGTAAATTTTTTGGGGGTATATAAAATAATAAAATTTTATTTAGAAAAAAAATTTGTGAATTATGATTGACTTGGTGGTTGACTTTTTAATTATTTTTTTTATACTCTCCACCATAAGATGGGGGTATACTTATTTCGTCATTCTGTTCGTAACACCTCGAAATATGCGTCTAAGACCCCATAAAGTACATTAATTCTTGATCGTCGTGACATTTCAAGACGAACTAGCCATGTCTGTCCGTCCGTCTGTCTGTCTGTCGAAAGCACACTAACTTTTGAAGGAGTAAAGCTAGTCGCTTGAAATTTTGCACAAATACTTCTTATTGGTTTAGGTCGGTTGAGATTGTAAATGGGCCAAATCGGTCCATGTTTTGATATAGCTGCCATATAAACCAATCTTGGGTCTTGACTTCTTGAGTCTCTAGAGGGCGCAATTCTCGTCCGATTTCACTGAAATTTTGCACACAGTGTTTTGATATCACTTCCAACAACTGTGCTTAGTATGGTTCAAATCGGTCCATAACCTGGTATAGCTGCCATATAAACCGATCTGGGGTCTTGACTTCTTGAGCCTCTAGAGGGCGCAATTCTCATCCAATTTGACTGAAATTTTGCACATTGTTGGAAGTGATATCAAATCATATCACTTTTAACAACTGTGCTTAGTATGGTTCAAATCGGTTCATAACCTGATATAGCTGCTATATAAACCGATCTTGGGTCTTGACTCCTTGAGCTTTTAGAAGGCGCAATTCCTATCCGATTTAGCTGTAATTTTGCACGTGGTGTTTTGGTATCACTTCCAACATTTATGCAAAGTATGATCCAAATCGGTCCATACCCTGATATAGCTGCCGTATAAACCGATCTGGGATCTTGAGTTCTTCAGCCTCTAGAGAGCGCAACTCTTAACCGATTTGGCAAAGATTTTGTACAACGGCTTCTCCCATGGCCTTCAATATACGTGTGCCATATGTTCTGAATCGATCTATAGATTGACATAGCTCATATATAAACCAATCTCCCGATTTTGCTTCTTGTGCCCCGAATCGGACTATAACTTTATATAGCTCCACTTCCTCCTCCGTCCATATTCATTATTCTTTGTTTGCCTAAAAAGAGATACTGCGCAAAGAACTCGACAGATGCGATCCATGGTGGAGGGTATATAAAATTCGGCGCGGCCGAACTTAGCACGTTCTTACTTGTTTTTTATAAAAAAAAAGAATCTGCAATAGACATTTAATGAGTCAAAAATTGGTAGATATAAAAAATCAACCACTTTTAAGTGATGGCGTTGCATTGGGATTTGAATGTCACAACTCGTGTTATTTGAACTAAGATTGAGTAAGAAAATGGACAACAATCTTTCTGGACCAAATTTCAACAATCAATTTCAATTCTAGAACCAAATTTCAACAATCAGCCCAGAATTGTGGTTGTCTATTGACTTTAGTGGAGGCCAAGGTAGCCCAGAGGTTAGCATGTCCGCCTATGACGCTGAAAGCCTATGGCCGAATTCTGGAAAGAATATAAAAAAAAAAAAAATTCTCGGCGGTGGATATCCCCTCCTAATGCTGGCGATATTTGTCAAGTACTTTGTCATGTAAAAACTTCCCTCCAAAGAGGTGTCGCACTGCGGCACGCTGTTTGGGATCCGTTATAACTTAACTTGAATCGAACAGCACTCATTGATATGTGGGTAGTTTGTCTGCTTCTTAATGGAATGTTTATGGGCAAAACTGCATTTGCATTGACTAAGGCGCTCTAGTTTTGAGATATAAGCCTTAGTAGAGGAGAACAAAGTCCTGTATTGGAGTACAATTTCATATGAGAAGAAATGAGAGCAGGGTTTTTTTACTTTCACATCCAGAACTAGAAAATATTGGTATGCGCTCGGTTATTTAATCACAAAATACGATAAAGGGTTATATTGGGCTATTTCCGGAAATGAGGATCAGCTTCACGCCTGTATCGTACTGGATGAGTACACAGATAATGGGCACTATGTTAAAGTTCCGACTCTTTGGGATGGAAGTTCACTTACTGCTCGGAGTACAGTGAGTGACGACCGAGAAAGCTTACCCTATAAGGACATTGCAACAGGCTTAGATATCGTGTGACGGGGCGATGCGTACCAGATTTACTTGGAGGTTAAAAGTCATTTCGGAATGTCTACTCCCAGAGGAATCAGTTTACTAATATTGGCATTCTTGTTTTAACCGTTGAGTGGAGCGGACGTTTTGTTATTTCATTGAGCAAGAATTTTCCTGTAACTCGTAATAGGTCATTATTTTTGTAAGAAAAATTTAAGTCAATCAAGGATAGCTGCTATAGAGGCGGTTGATGATCTGCGTCTGTTTCCAGTGGAGCGGCAGATCTAGAGCCCGGGAGTAGGCTTAGAATGGACTCTAAAGACCCAACAGCTGCGGTGGCGGTATCAGGCCGCACCATGTTGTCTGCTGTTTTGTTATTTCACTCAACAAGAATATTCCTGTAAATCGTAATAGGTCATTAAATATCGTTTGGCGGGGCGATGCCTACCAGATTTACTTGGTGGTTAAAAGTCAATTCGGAATGTCTACACACAGAGAAATCCGTTTACTAATATTTGCATTCTTGTTTGAACCGTTGAGTGGAGCGGACGTCTTGTTATTTCATTGAACAAGAATAGGTCATTATTTTTGTAAGAAAAATTTAAGTCTCGCAAGGATAGCTGCTATAGAGGCGGTTGATGATCTGCCTCTGTTTCCAGTGAAGCGGCAGATCTAGAGCCCGGGAGTAGGCTTAGAATGGACTCTAAAGACCCAACAGCTGCGGTAGTGGTATCAGGCCGTAGCATGTTGTCTGCTGTTTTGTTATTTCACTGAGCAAGAATTTTCCTGTAACTCGTAATAGGTCATTATTTTTTTAAGAAATATTAAAGTCACTCAAGGATAGCGCTTATAGAGGCGGTTGATGATCTGCGTCTGTTTCCAGTGGAGCGGCAGATCAAGAGCCCGGAAATAGGCTAAGAATGGACTCCAAAGACCCAACAGCTGCGGTAGTAGTATCAGGCCGTAGCATGTTGTCTGCTGTTTTGTTATTTCGCTGAGCACGAATTTTCCTGTAACTCGTAATAGGTCATTAGATATCGTGTGACGGGGCGATGCCTACAAGATTTACTTGGAGGTTAAAAGTCAATTCGAATTGTCTGCACCCACAGAAATAAGTTTACTAATATTGGCATTCTTGTTTGAACCGTTGAGTGGAGCGGACGTTTTGTTATTTCACTCAGCAAGAATTTTCCCGAAACTCGTAATAGGTCATTATTTTTGTAAGAAAAAATTTAAGTCACTCAAGGATAGCTGCTACAGAGGCTGATGATCTGCGTCTGTATCCAATGGAGCGGCAGATCTAGAGCCCGGGAGTAGGCTTAGAATGGACTCCAAAGACGCAACAGCGGTATCAGGCTGCTGTTTTGTTCTTTCACTCAGCAATAATTTTCCTGAAACTCGTAATAGGTCATTATTTATGGAAGAAACATTTAAGTCACTCAAGGATTGCTGCTATAGAGGCGGTTGACGATCTGCGTCTGTTTCCAGTGGAGCGGCAGATCTAGACCCCGGGAGTAGGCTACGAATGGACTCCAAAGACCCAACAGCTGGGGTAGTGGTATCAGGCCGTAGCATGTTGTCTGCTGATTTGTTATTTCACTGAGTAAGAATTTTCATGTCACTCGTAATAGGTCATTAGATATCGTGTGACGGGGCGATGCCTACCAGATTTACTTCGAGGTTAAAAGTCAATTCGGAATGTCTACACCCAGAGAAATCAGTTTACTAATATTAGCATTCTTGTTTGAACCGTTGAGTGGAGCGGACGTTTTGTTATTTCATTGAGCAAGAATTTTCCTGTAACTCGTAATAGGTCATAAATTTTGTAAGAAAAATTAAAGTCACTCAAGGATAGCTGCTATGGAGGCGGTTGATGATCTGCCTCTGTTTCCAGTGCAGCGATAGATCTAGAGCACGGGAATAGGCTTAGAATGGACTCCAAAGACCCAACAGCTGGTATCGGGCCGCAGCAAGTATTTCACTCAGCAAGAATTTTCTTGTAACTCGTAATAGGTCATTATTTTTGTAAGAAAAATTTAAGTCAATCAAGGATAGTTGCTATAGAGGCGGTTGATGATCTGCGTCTGTTTCCAGTGGAGCGGCATATCTAGAGCCCGGGAATAGGCTTAGAATGGACTCCAAAGACCCAACGGCTGCGGTAGTGGTATCAGGCCGTAGCATGTTGTCTGCTGCTATAACCTCGACTGGTGGTGCGGCTGCTCCAGACGACTGGCCAGCAGGGACTTTCGACGAAGACACCAGGTTCGAGTTTTAAGGACAAGGCCGAACCTATTCTTTTTACGCATGCCTATAATTAGCCTAGGACATCAGCCTTCCCCGGCAAACCAACACGCTCTTTAAGAGTTTGGAATAATAGAAGACGCATTGCTCTCAGGTTTATTGAGAGCCTTGGTGCGAATGATCCTAAGACTCTCACTAATAGGGAGAGATACTCCCTAAATTGGGCTCGGGAATTCGCTGCACTGGCTACGCCAAAGACTACACGTTTAGCTGACTACAGTCAGCAAAAAGGCTGCGGTCACCTGGAGGGCATCCCATGCCTCAAAGAACTAGGGCGAACAACAGTAAGATGGGTTCAAGAACCTTGTCTAATGTCGCTAGGGACAGTTTGGTGATGGCAGTTGTCGGCAAGGGAGAAGAACAGGGCTGCGTACCTAGGAATAATTGTAGTGGGATAGTCAATGGACTGTCATCAGCATACTCCGATGTCCTTGCGGATTTTCCTGGGTCTACTCCAGTTTGTGACGATGCAGGCTGGTATCGGGGCCGATACAGACCAATTGCCTTCGGGGATCACCGCTCTATTGAAATATATCCTTGTGCCCTAAAAAAGATTGGTGAGATGTTTCAGTGGCAGACAGCATACTACGTCGTGATCTAACCATCGCAGTCTTTGGAGACCATTCTATGCGTATTCTTGGTACTAGATCTTATGCTCGACTGAAAACAGACATAAAACACCAACTGCTTAGATACACCACTATAGCTATCTGTCCGTTCTACTCAACCTAACCTTGGCAACTGACTTTACTAGAATATGACGCCTCGATAAACATATTCAAGCGAAACTGAGCTTAATAAATCTCCAAAAAATACCTTGCCAGCAACAACAATAACACCAAAAGTATCAAAATGGCTTATTTGTGTTGTTAAGTTGAAAGTTTCTACCATTTTTGAAAGTATACCAGACCTAACCCACACACCCCCCCGAAGCAATTTTACAAAAACATGATAATTGTTTTAAAATTTTTTCTTTGAACCATGGTTAAACTGTCGAAAATCAATAGCTCTCCGCTCATCCCTCAACACTGTAGAAGACACCTTTTAAAGTTTTTTTTTTTTATTTGTGTACAATTATACAATTACACTAAATATTGGTTAGCCAAATAGGTGACAAGAATAAATAAATAGCAAAAGAAATTATTCCGTGTTCATTTCTTCCAGTATGGTTTACTCATGAAAAAATTTGTTGTCTAAGTCTTTTGTTTTGCACCACGCACAACCATGTGGTTAGTGTATCAATGTGTTAGTGCGAGATGGCCCTTTTCCTTACACACAACTAGCACATTATGCAATCATTGGCAAAGAAATTTACTCGATATCCAGTGAATACTTAACTCAAATAACTATTCAGTATTCAGTTGCATTAATGTGGAACTGTTTTTTGATTTCATAAAAAATAAGAAAGCGAAAACACTTTGGAATGAGGGAGATGAGGTAAAAAGAGCAACTAGACTGTCTAGCTGGTTGGTGGTTTCATTACAATTTTGTGCATATCTGTTTTTCGTTCAGTCTTTTGGTTGCTTTTATGCCAAACACGCTACAGTTGTTAAACTACAGGGACGCATTGTAATGACACCGATATGCATTCGCCACCATTCACATTACGAAGAAACGCATAGGAAATGTAGAAAATCTGCATACGGCAGTATTGAAGAAAATGTGTCATAAATGTGCCACACACAGATAGACGGTATTCACAAGATTATTGGTATGATTTGTTTTTGTTTTTGTGTGTTTCTATATTCGCTTTACTTTACTCTTTCATTTTGGGTGAATTACCTATCATCATGTTGTTGGTTTACTTTCTATTCACATTTTGAGTCTCAATTCAATTGTTTGGCCAGACATTCATTACCTTTGCTATGGAGATTTGTTTTGGTTTGGATGTTTTTAAATATGTGATGACTTCCTAATGAATTAGATAAATGTGAATATCTACTTTGTTTTTTATTTATTTTTTTTTTTTTTTTTGGCTTAAAGCTCAAGTGAAAGGAAATGCAAGCGGTTTGTTGATGTTATGGCTTTCATGAAGCGTCTATTTGGAGTTCAAATTAGACTAAGTATACTTTAAACTAGTGCATCGTATGGGAAAGTAAACAAAATGTACAACGAAAAATCTAAAGTTTGTTTCTTAAAAAAAAAACCCAACTGCAGATCCTAATACGTGCGGAAGTACGGCCCTACATTGTAGAGATGCGACGAAAATTGTGGATTTTACTGCCTTAAAAGTTCATATCGGATGAAATATACACATTGGAGCTATATGTAAATTAGGACCGAATTTAATGAAATTTTGCCCATGTATTGGAACGTCAATTTAAACGTCTCATGTAAAATCGGACGAAAGTTGTGGATTCTAAAGACTTAAAAGTCCATGTCGGATGAAAGATATATATGGGAGCTATATCTAAATCTGGACCGATTTTCATGAAATTTTCCACCCATATTAGGTCGTTAAATAAAACACCTCGCACAAAATATTTTAAAGATCGGACTAAAACTGTGGCTTCCACAGCCTTAAAACTCCATGTCGGATGAAAGATATATATGGGAGCTATGGGAGAAATTGTGGCTTCTACAGCCTTAATAGTTCAAATCGGATGAAAGATATATATGGAAGCTACATCTAAATCTGAACCGATTTGTATGAAATTTTGCACACATATGTAGACCTCAAATAAAATACCCAATGTCAAGTTTTGTAAAGATCGGACGAAAATTGTGGCTTCTACAGCCTTAATAGTTCAAATCGGATGAAAGATATATATGGGAGCTATATCTAAATCTTAACCGATTTTTATGAAATTTTGCACGTTCATTGAAACTTCACAAAAACGACTCCCCGCCAAATTTGGTGAAGATCGGACCAAAATTGTGGCGTCTACAGCCTTAATAGTTCAAATCGGATGAAAGATATATATGGGAGCTATATCTAAATCTGAACCGATTTTGATAAAATTTTGCTCACATATGAGGATGTTTAATAAAACACCCCTTGCCAAATTTTGTAAAGCTCGGACCAAAATTGTGGCTTCTACAGCCTTTATAGTACAAATCGGATGAAAGATATATAGGGAAGCTACATCTAAATCTGAACCGATTTTGATGAAATTTCCCAGATATGTAAAGATCAGTAACAAAACAGTCCGTGTCAAATTTTGTGCAGATAGATTGAAAATTGTAGCTACTACGGCCATTTAAGTGCAAATCGGGCGATACATATATATGGGAGCTATATCTAAATCTGGACCGATTTTTATGAAATTTTGCACACTTATGGAAACTTCAAATAAAACACCCGGTGCCAAATTTTGTAAAGATCGGTAAAAAATTGTGGCTTCTACAGCCTTAAACGGCCAAATCGGATGAAAGATATATATGGGAGCTATATCTAAATCTAAACCGATTTTTATGAAATTTTGCACACATATGAGGATGTTAAATAAAACACCCTTTGCCAAATTTTGTAAATATCGGACCAAAATTGTTGCTTCTACAGCTTTAAAAGTCCATATCGGATGAAAGATATGTAAGGGAGTTATATCTAAATCTGAACCGATTTTGATGAAATTTTCCAGATATGTTAAGATCAGTAAAAAAAACAGTCCGTGCCAAATTTTGTGCAGATCGATTGAAAATTGTAGCTACTAAGGCCATTTAAGTGCAAATCGGGCGATACATTTATATGGGAGCTATATCCAAATCAGGACCGATTTTTTTGAAATTTTGCACACATATGGAGACGTCAAATAAAACACCCCATGCCAAATTTTGTAAAGATTGGACCAAATTGTGGCTTCTACAGCCTTAAACGGCAATATAGGATGAAATATATATATATGGGAGCTATATCTAAATCTGGGCCGATTTTTATGAAATTTTCCATCCATATTAGGACGTCAAATAAAAAACATCGCGCAAAATATTTTGAAGATCGGACTAAAACTGTGGCTTCTACAGCCTTAAAAGTCCATATTGGATGAAAGGTATATATGGGAGCTATATCTAAATCTGAACCGATTTTTATGAAATTTTGCACATGCATTGAAACTTCACAAAAACGACTTCACGCCAAATTTGGTGAAGATCGGTCTAAAATTGTGGCGTCTACAGCCATAATAGTTCAAATCGGATGAAAGATATATATGGGAGCTATATCTCCATCTGAACCGATTTTGATGAAATTTTCCATATATGTTAAGATAAGTAACAAAACAGTCCTTGCCAAATTTTGTGTAAATCGGTTGAAAATTGAAGCTACTACGGCCATTTAAGTGCAAATCAGGCGATACATATATATGGAAGCTATATCTAAATCTGGACTGATATTTATAAAATTTTGCACACTTATGGAGACGTCAAATAAAACACCCCATGCCAAATTTTGTAAAGATCGGACCAAAATTGTGGCCTCTATAGCCTTATACGGCCATATCGGATGAAGGATATTTATGGGAGCTATATCTCAATCTTAACCGATTTTTATGAAATTTTGCACATACATTGAAACTTCACAAAAACGACTCCACGACAAATTTGTTGAAGATCGGACCAAAATTGTGGCGTCTACAGCCTTAATAGTTCAAATCGGATGAAAGATATATATGGGAGCTAATCTGAACCGATTTTTTTCAAAATCAATAACGATTGTACTTGGGCCAAAAAAGTGGCATGTGGAAAATTTCGTGACAATCGGACAACAAATACGTTCTACATTTTGATTACAAGGATACTTGGACTCACAGACGGACATGGCTAAATCGAATCAGAAAGTGATTCTGAGTCGATCGGTATATTTATCAATGCTCTAACTCTGGCCTAGCTCTTCTCCTTTCTAGTGTTGCAAACAAATGCACAAATCTATAATACCCTGTACCACAGTGGTGGTGTAGGGTATACAAATTTTCAGCCGTGGTTTTCCCTGCTAATGCTGGCAAAATTTGTAAGGTACTATGCCATGTAAAAACTTCTCTCGAAAGAGGTCTCGCACTGCGGACTCGGCTACAAAAAGGAGGCCCCTAATCTTTGAGTTTAAACTTGAATCGGGCTGCACTCATTAACATCTGAGATATTTACCCCTGTTCCTTAGTAGAAAATTTTCAAATCTGCATTTTGCAGACTATGAGAAAATCCAAAATTTTTGATTATTTTAAAATTGCTTGAAGTCCACTATGAATTGTTAACTTTAATTCTTTTCATTCATCACATTAAATTAGTCAAGAAATTCTATATTATTGAAACCTATTCTTGAATCAAACTCTTAATTAGAATTAATAACTTACATTGACAAGTAACCCAGTTGGCATTAATCTGAAACGAGAAACAAATAAAGTTTAGTACGAATAAATGTGAGTTGGACTAGGCATCTCGTTGTCAGAACGAGGGGTTTTTCCAATTCTTTAATAATAAGTTGCCTATTTTGAAGTGCATATTGCATTCGTTTCAATTGACATATCTTGTTCTAATTTCGGCACGGCTTCGGCACGTCTATCCCTTCTAGACCGGAAAAGGAAGTAACAACTGCGGACGATATAGACATAGTGGTTAAGCGGATCACGAAGGCCCCGAATGACTCGCTAGTGTCAGCATGTCCTAGAGCTAAGTCAAGGGGCAAACAGCGACCGCCGTGGTGGACCCCAGATCTGGTTGGTCAAGAAAGGACTGCAGAAACAAAGCGAAAGCCACAAGAACAGTACACGATTGGGACATCTATAAGGTTGAGCTAAGAAGATATAAAGGCGAGCTGAGGCTCAGAACGAATCCTAGGTAGATCTGTAGCTCCGTGGAGGAAACATCTGAGGCCTCTAGGCTAAGGAAGATTTTGTACTCGAGACCTATTACGTTGGGGTATATTCAGAAGTCAGAGAATGTGTGGACAATGTCTAGTGAGGAAACACTAGAACTACTTGTTTCCCGGGAAATTCTCCAACGGATAACGTGGCGCCAGAAGAGGTCGTTACTGGTATGCATTCTTTGGAGTCTATTAGAGAAATTGTGTCTGAGCCGAAAATCCTTTGGGCGATATATCTCCCAAAGCCAGAGAAGCGGTCTATCAGACACTGACTATAATTCAACCGGTGATACATCATCAGGGACTGGCGAATTAGAGGATTCGAAGATTCTTCCTTTAATTCGCCAGGCCATGATGATGTATCACCGGTTGAATTACAGTCAGTGTCTGAAAGACTGCTTCTCTGGTCTAGGGAGATATACTCTGCTTGTATCAAGAGAACTTGGAAGGTTATTCGAGACATAGGAATTGGGAAAGATACTAATAGATGTTCAACAAACTTGGACATCAATGGGCTTAACGATGCCTTTGTTAATGTCCCACAGATCCCAGTTGATCCCAATTTCTATGGCTTCAATATCTCCCCCTCTCTCGATGACAACTCTGGTTTTGGCTTCAGCTGTATAGGTCCCGCCGATGCCCTTGAGTGTGTCGTTGATTCTAGATCCTGCCATTGATCCTAGATTTATAAGACTCTTGCTCTCCCTTATTATTCCTCATGTAACATATGTTTTCAATAGGATTTTGACCACGAGTTATTTTCCATTTGCGTGGAAGCATGCCAAGGTCATCCCACTGACTAGGAATTCCAAGGAATATAGACCAATTGCGATTCTTTGAGAAATTGCTGTATTTGCAAATGTCGTCCTTTGTCAACGAGAATTTTTTGTTATATGTGAGACAGTCCAGGTTTCATCCTAACCACAGCTGCGTAACAGCCTTGGCAGAGGTCACTGAGAGGATCAGGGTCAATTTGGAAAATGACCAGATAAATTTCCTTGTTCTTCTTGACCATTCTAAGGCATTTGACACTGTGGATCATTCCTAGTTATGTGATAAGATGAGACATCTTTACAATTTTTCTTCTACGTCCGTTCGTTTTATTTTGTCGTACCTGTTACACCGCACTCCGTCCGTCAGTTATAAGTCTTCTGTATCGTCGCCTCTGCTTGTTTTAAAAGGTGTTCCTCAGGAATCAATTCTGAGTCCTCTTCTCTTTTCATTGTACAGTAACGACTTGGCGAGTCAATTGTCTTATTGTGAGGTACATATGTACGCTGACGATGTACAGATATATATCGGCAGTCCGAGGGATGAGATTGCTGAAAACATACGTCTGCTTAATCATGATCTATCAAGAGCCAGCACGTGGGTGAAAGCCAATGGCCTGTAAAGTCCATGTGTGTTGTTATCAGAAACAGGCTGTCTCGTTTCATGTGATGTCGGTATATTCATTAACGACGCTTGATTGGAAATCGTGCCTCATGAAAATAACTTGAGCGTGGTTATTAATAGCACTCTGCCTTGGATTAATGATATCGGCTTTGCCGTTGGTCAGGGATATTCAAATTTGCGTGCTCTCTGGGCCACTCAGTCGGTTACTCCGCTGCAGGTTAGGTCTCTCTTGGCAAAGTCTCACCTAGTCGGCTTCATAGAGGTTTCTCTCACTTTCAAGGCATTTACAATGGTAGAATTTCTTGATATTGAAGGTGCTTTCAATAATATTAAACCGACGTCAATCATGAAGGAGTTGGAGTTTATAGGCATCAACTATACGGTAAAAAAGTTTATTAATAAATTACTTACTACAAGATGTTTTACTGCAGGCTTGGGATCTGTGGATCTAAAAAGATGGGTCAGCAGAGGAACGCCTCAAGGTGGTGTATTGTCTCCTCTACTTTGGAATATAGCCATTAACAATATATTATTGGTGTAAAAGTGGTCGCGTATACTGATAATGTGACTATGAGGAAAGTTTCCCAGCACTCTAAGAAATATACTTCAGGAAACTCTACTTGCAACAACTTAGTAAGCTGCCGAAAGTGGTCTAGGTATAAATCCGTGCAAGACAGAAGTAGTTTTTTTCAGCAGGCGATACAAGTTCCCTACAGTGGCACCTGTCTCCTTGGAAGGAGAGAATATTCTATTAACAGGAAGCCCAAAATACCTCGGTGTTTTTTTGTTCGACAGGAAATTGAACTTCAAATACAACATTTTGGAAGGGGCAAGAAAGGCAACTCTTGCCCATCGGCAAAAGATGGGGGTCATACATAGAATATATACTGCAATTGTCAGACCTATAATGCTATATGGTGTTGTGGTATGGTGGACGGCGCTTCAAAAGTCTACCTACTTTTCAATGCTCAACCAGATCCAAAGGATGACTTGTTCATGCATCACAGCTGCACTTAGCACGACACCAACTGATGCACTGAATTTAATGCCATATCTAATGTCATTGTGGACATTGTGGCTACCCAAATTGCTGCGACCACTGCCGTGAGGTTAAGGGAGCTTTCACTTTGGTCATGCGGCTGCGACGGACACTGTGTTATCCTTAATACATTGTCCGATGTTCCAGGCAGTGTGAATTATTCCCTACCTGAGCCGCTTTTTGATAAATGTACTGTAACACTATTCCTGATAGAATCGATTGGAACTACGATATCCCTGGCAATATAAGTTACATAGACTTTTATATGGATGGTTACAACCTAGACGACCAGATGGGATTTGGGGTGTACTCTAAAGATCTAGAACTGGTCATATCGAAAAGGTTACCCGTCACACTGTAGTGTGTATCAAGCGGAGATCCTTGCAATTAAGGAAGTGGTGAAATGGCTAAGATATAATGTCATAACGACGATTGGCATAAATATCTTCTCAGACAGCCAGGCAGCAATTAAATGCCTGGAGAACGTATTTCTGAACACAAAAGACGCCCTCGACTGTCACAGATCTCTCAACGAGATGGCTGAACAGTTCAAAATTCATCTGTTCTGGGTGCCGGACCACAGATATATCCCAGGGAATTATAAAGCGGACGAGCTTGTGAGACTAGGAACTACCTTTCACACTTTTGAGGGAAACTGAAATCTGTGGGTATGTAAGTTACATTTTCAGCATCAGGCCCAAAGGACAACGAATAAAAACGGAGGCTGTGAGCATTCCAAAACTACCTTTCACACTTTTGAGGGAAACTGAAATCTGTGGGTATGTAAGTTACATTTTCAGCATCAGGCCCAAAGGACAACGAATAAAAACGGAGGCTGTGAGCATTCCAAAACTATGTGGCATAATCTAGATTTGAAGAGGTCTACCGCTTTGCTGTAACTGGCTAGAGCAGACGTCTCAGTCATTGTGTCTCTCATGACAGGTCACTGCCAAATGGAAAAACATGCTGACAGACTGAAGGTTGTCAGCTAAAACTTTTGCAGAAGCTGTGAGGACATCGAAGAAGAAGAGACTATAGAATATCTTCTGTGTGGCATCTTCTGGCAGCCAGAAGGAGTTTCATTTTAGGTTCTGATGTCTTTGAGAACCTGTCTGATTTAAAATGACCTTGCTGCCAAAAAGTCTACATTTGATTATCCAGTCAAAAGTTATACAGTTTGGAAATAAAAGAATGTGAAAAAGGGTATGTTTAGCATTTTTTGCTCAAATAAATTCTGCGCTGATAGTTTAGGTTGGTTTAAGTGTCAGTCTGCCGTCAGACTCACTTAGATACCACAGGAAGAGAAAAAGGAAGATACCTTCTAGTTTCTACCGTTGAACCATCCAGATCGCTTTAAAAAGCCCAATAACTTGCGAATGTTCACATCCGCTAAATAAGATTGGTTCTCAAAGAAACGAGAGCCTAAAGTGGAACTCCGTCTAACTGCTAGTGCGGGACACACACACAAAAGGTGTGTGAGCCAACTTTGTTGCATGGAATTCCTGATTTCGATTTTCTTTCTCCACCATAGGATGGGAGGTATACTAATTTCGTCATTCTGTTTGTAAATACTCGAAATATTCGTCTGAGACCCATAAAGTACATAAAGTCCGTCTGTCCGCCCGTCCGTCCGTCTGTCTGCCGAAAGCACGCTAACTTCCGAAGGAGTAAAGCTAGCCGCTTGAAATTTTGCACAAATACTTTTTATTAGTGAAGGTCGGTTGGTATTGTAAATGGGTCATATCGGTACATGTTTTGATATAGCTGCCATATAAACCAATCATGGGTCTTGATTTCATGAGCCTCTAGAGTGCGCAATTCTTATCCGATAAGAATGAAATTTTGCACGACGTATTTTGTTATGATATCAAAAAACTGTGCCAAGTATGGTTCAAATCGTTCCATAACCTGATATAGCTGCCATATAAACAGATCTGGGGACTTGACTTCTTGAACTTCTAGGGGGCGCAATTCCTATCCGATTTGGCTGAAATTTTGTATGACGTATTTTATTCTTATTGGGTTGCCCAAAAAGTAATTGTCGGTAATATAGTAGTAATCGTGTCGGCGTTGACAAATTTTTTCAACGGCTTGTGACTCTGTAATTGCATTCTTTCTTCTGTCAGTTATCAGCTGTTACTTTTAGCTTGCTTTAGAAAAAAAGTGCGCGAAATTTTGTTTACATTTGTTTGTTTGGCGTCAATTTTAATATGGAGCCCACATGTATTGAAAGAAATTCATTTAACAAACCGAATCATATCATCATCACGTGATATGCACCTTAAACGCAATGAATTCGATCCGTTTTTAAAACGAATCATAACTGAAGATGAAAAATGGATTGTTTACAACAACGTTAGTCGAAAACGATCATGGTCCAAGCATGGTGAACCAGCTCAAACCACTTCAAAGGCTGATATCCACCAAAAGAAGGTTATGCTGTCTGTTTGGTGGGATTGGAAGGGTGTGGTATATTTTGAGCTGCTTCCAAGGAACCAAACGATTAATTCGGATGTTTACTGTCAACAATTGGACAAATTGAATACAGCCATCAAGAAGAAGCGACCAGAATTGGTCAATCGTAAAGGTGTCATATTCCACCATGACAACGCTAGACCACACACATCTTTGGTCACTCGCCAAAAACTGAGTGAGCTTGGCTGGGAACTTTTGATGCATCCACCATATAGCCCTGACCTTGCACCATCAGACTACCATTTATTTCGATCTTTGCAGAACTCCTTAAATGGTAAAACTTTCGGCAATGATGAGGCTATAAAATCGCACTTGGTTCAGTTTTTTGCAGATAAAAGCCAGAAGTTCTATGAGCGTGGAACTAAATTTGCCAGGAAGATGGCAAAAGGGTATCGAACAAAATGGCAATTATATATTTGATTAAAGTTCATTCTAAGTTTTATTAAAAATTCATTTACTTTCTTTTAAAAAATCCGCAATTACTTTTTAGACAACCCAATACTTTCAACAACTGTGTCAAATAAGGTTCAAATCGGTTCATAACCTGATAAAACTGCCATATAAACCGATCTGGGATCTTGACTTCTTGAGCCCCTAGAGGTCACAATTATTATCCGATTTGTCCGAAATTTTGTGCGACGGATCCTCTCATGACCATCAACATACGTGTTTATTACAGTCTGAACCGGTCTATAGCCCGATACAGCTCCCATATAAATCGATCTTTCTATTTTACCTCTTGAGCCCCCAAAGGGCGCAATTCTTATTCGAATTGGCTGACATTTTCCACAGGTCTCCAACATATAATTTAATTGTGACCCAAACCGGACCATATCTTGATATCGCTCTAATAGCAGAGCAAGTCTTTTCTTATATCCTTTTTTTGCCTAAGAAGAGATGCCGGGAAAAGAACTCGACAAATGCGATCCATGGTGGAGGGTATATAAGATTCGGCCCGGCCGAACTTAGCACGCTTTTACTTGTTTAGTATTCCAAACTCACAACAAGCCGATAACTGGCTTAGTTATATGCCCTAGTGGCGCGTTAATATCCGCACCCATTTTTTAAGCCAACCTAAAATAGCGCAACCTAGCAGGTAAGCCAATTATGACCCCAATTGATCCATACCCTGATATAGCTCCGATCTAAAATTACATCTCTAGAGGGCGTACTTCTTATCAGATTTGGCTAAGATTTTGTACGGTGACTTCTTATACAATGTCCTCCATCAGTTAAGCATTGTTTGAATCGAGTCTTAACTTGATATAGCTCCCATTTAAACCGATCTCCCGATTTTACTCCTTGAGGCTCCAGAGAGGGCAATATTTATCCGATTGGGATTTAATTTCACACGATGACTTCAGTATTTCGAGTTTCTTAACCTTTAAGAAAAATAAGAAAATTATAGCCTGGCCATACTTCAAGTTGAGTATTTTATTTTGTGCGTGTCTTCTTTAGTACTTTTGAATCAATACAAAATTTTGCACTAACACTTGAATACATATTTGCCTTTAAAGGGCATGTGCTAATTTTTCATTAGCGTTAGAACTAATAGAGCCTCTGAAGACTCACACTTGTCTAAGACAGCATTTATGGCATAAGAGTAAGCTGTCCTTTCCGTCTTTTATAATCAGTCGTTTGTACTCCTTTAGCATTTCATGTATTTTGCTCAAATATTAGTAAGAAAATTAGCATTGTGTGACTCTTGAAAACGCCTGACAACATTTCTTCACATAACTCTATTTTGGCTTTTTTTCAATCACACTACACTTTGTGTATGGCTTCTTCGTCACAGTGTCTTTGTTATAATAAAATTTTTCACTAATATATAATCATCGAAAAACAAAGATCCACTAGACTACCATATCTGTAAACAATTCAAATTGTTTGCATTGCCACAGTTTGGCTAACTTTATAAATGTAGCTGATTTATCAAAATTTTGGCCATTTGAAGTTCATAGAGAATTGAAAATGTTTAGAGTTAATATTTTTCTGGTGTTTGGCGGTAAGCTTTGCTTATAACAAAAAGAAGTTTTAAGAATTCAAAATCTTTTCCCCTTCTTCAGCTTTGCTTTGCCTCTCTACTTTCAAGTTGGCGGAAGGCAATCACAAACAATATCTTCTAAATGTCTTATCGAAGTTCATGGACACCATTGAGAGGCAACGTAACATAATGATCTGCATGGCCAGTGGCTGTGATCCTTTGGCTATGTACAAAATTTTCGATGTTGAAGATCTGGTTGAGGTGAATCTGAAGACCAAATTCCCTATGCCTGAATCGAATGAAGTGCGCAGCATCAAATTGGCTGCAGCCCTTAATAACGCTGTAGAAAGGCTGTTGAAGCTGCAACCGGAATGTTATGATGACACCTACAGCTGTCCACATGAAGTACATGCCAAACTTCCTGCAGAGGTATTTCAATACATGGATATGCTGGGCATGATTGTTGCCACCAGAGATTGTATGAATGAGGACAATGTTGAACGTGCCATTGATGTTTTAGGTACTGCTGTGGCATATGCGGAAAGAAATCGAGCTAACAAAGGACATTTCACGAGCCGCGTTATTGTTCCCACTATCTACGTGACAAAGGAATATCAAAAATTGTGCTATGAGCTTTAATACAAACGCAATTTATTCGAATAAATGGCAACAAGTATTGGGAACAAAGTCAAGTTTGAAGAACAAAATCATCACTCGGTTATTATTTAGCGATTTAAACCAAGTTTTGTGCTACTAAATTAAGGTCTACACATGTACCGTGCAATAGTGATGACTAATGCAGCGCCAAATTAAAGAGAATAAGACAGATTCCTTTTTTTTCTTCACCTTACTTTGAAGAAGAAGAACCTAAGCCAGTTTTGAGGCTATCTGATTTCAATACCCAATCCAAACATTGCATTTGGAGAATTAATTGGGATTTGTTTGTGCTTTTTAATAAAAACCAATTACCTTAAGGAATATTGCAGAGTGCTAGATCTGGACATAGCGTTAAGGTAACCCCCTCGGTGCAGCGTGTTTTTATACTCTCCATCATAGGATGGGGATACAGTAATTTCGTCATTCTGTTTGTAACACCTTGAAATATACGTCTAAGACGCCATAAAGAAACGACATTTTAAGTCGATCTAGCCTTGTCCGTCTGTCTGTCGAAAGCACGCTTACTTGCGAAGGAGTAACGCTGGGCGCTTGAAATTTTGCACAAATTTTTCCTATGAGTGTAGCTCAGTTGGGGTTGTAAATGGGTCAAATCCGTCTTTGTCTATATTGGGTCTTGAAGTCTTGAGATTCTAGAAGGCGCAAATCTTATCCAATTTGGCTTAAATTTTGCACGTGGTACTTTGGTATCACGTACAAAAATTGTGTTAAGCATGGTTCAAATCGGTTCATAACTTGATATAGCTGCCATATAAACCAATCTCGCGATTAAACTTCTTGAGCTTCTACAGAGCGACAATTAATATTCGATTTGGCTGAAATCTTGGCGCGACTTCCAACAACTGTTCCGAGTATGGTCTAAATCGATTGACAACCTGATATAGCTGCCATATAAAACGATCTTCCAAATTGTCCTTCTCAGCCTCTGGAGGGCGTAATTATTACTCGATTTCCCTGAAATTTTGGAGGTGGTGTTTTTGCTATAACTTTCAACAGCCATGATAAGAACGGCCAATATCGGTAGATAACTTGAGATAGCGCATATATATTTGAAAAAGTCATTTAAAGAATTCGACAGATCCATGGTGGAGGGAACATAAGATTCGGCCCGGCCGAACTTAGCACGCTTTTACTTTTTTCATAACAACTACTTACTATTCAAGATAGGATAAATTGCTAACAGTGTCATATTGGCTTGTAGTGCCAACCTTAGCTTCCAAAGGAATATTTCAATTTGTTCCAAGTCCATTTTCCACATATGAGCGAGCTACAATATGTACTGTGGTCCGTCTGACGGGAGGCCCAGAGAACACTATAGCGCTGTTGATGGTAATAACAGAAGTCTTTGTGCCAAATTTCTGCCAAATTGAGGCCTCTAAGGACTCAAGAAGCCAAATCCAGAGATAGGTTTATGTGGGAGGCTATATCAATTTATAGACCAATTCCTATCATACCCCGCACGGATGTTGAATATCAGAACAGAAGTCCTTGCACCAGCTTTTGGCCCAATCGATCAATCATTTTCAATCAATCAATCATAAATCCTTTAAAAAACTGAATCGAATCATACAATCATACGGCGTGCATATTAAATATCATAGCACAAGTCTTTGTGCGAAGTTTTGGTTAACTTGGATGAAAATTGAGGCCTCTAGGGGTTCAAGAAGTCAAATTGGGGAATCGCTTTATATGGGAGCTTTATCAGTTTATTGTGGCTACCCAAATTGCAGCGACCACTGCCGTGAGGTTACGGGAGCTTTCTCATTGGTCATGTGGCGGCTACGGACACTGTGTTATCCTTAATACAATATCCTATGTTCCAGGCAGTGTGGATAACACCCTATCTGAGCCGCTTTTTGATAAAAAATTACTGTACCACTATTTCTGATAGAATTGATTGGAAAAACGATATCCCTGGTAACAGAAGTTACATAGACTTCTATGCGGATGGTTCCAAACTAAACGACCAGTTGGGCTTTGGGGTGTACTCAAAAGATCTAGAACTGGTCATATCGAAAAGGTTACCCGACCACTGCAGTGTGTATCAGGCAGAGATCCCTGCAATTAAGGAAGTGGTGGAATGGCTAAGATATAATGTCATTACGACGATTGGCATAAATATCTTCTCAGACAGCCAGGCAGCCATTAAATCTCTGGAGAACGTATTTCTGAACGCAAAAACCGACCTCGACTGTAGCAGATCGCTCAAAGAGATGGCTGAACAGTTCACAATTCACTTGTTCGGGTTGAGATATCCCAGGGAATTCTAAAGCAGAGGAGCTTGCGAGACTAGGAACTATCATACACATTCCAGAGATACTGGAATCTGTGGGTATGCCTCTAGCGACATGTAAGCTAAGTTTTCAGGACCAGGCCCGAAGGGCAACGAATGATAGATGGTCACAAAGAGGGGGCTGTGAGCATTCCAAAACTATGTGGCCTTATCTAGACTTAAAGAGGTCTACTGCTTTGCTGTCATTGGCTAGAACAGACGTCTCAGTCATTGTGTCTGTCATGACAGGTCACTGTCTAATCGGGAAACATGCTGACATATTGAAGGTTGCCAGCAACGACTTTTGCAGAAGCTGTGGGGACATCGAAGAAGAAGAGACTATAGAACACATTCTGTGTGTCTGTCCCGCACTAGCAGTTAGCAAGAGTTCCACTTTAGTTTTTCATTTCTTTAAGAACCTCTCTGATTTAGCGGATGTGAACTTTCGGAAGTTGTTGGGCTTTTAAAGCGATCTGGATGATCGAACTAGAAGGCATCTTCCTTCTTCTGTTCCTGTGGTATCACAATGGACGAAAACGACTAAGTGAGTCTGATGGCAGACTGCCTATCAGTTTATTTACCGATTCGATTATATTCAGCATGAATGTTGAAAGTCGTAACAAATGTCCTTTTGTCAAATTTCAGACAAACCGGACGGAAATTGAGGCTTACAGTGGCCCAAGAAGTCAAACGAATCATGGCACAGATGTTTAAAGTCATAACAAAGGTCCTTGAGCTAAATTTCAACCAAACCGTACGAAAATTGAGGCCTAAAGAGTCACAAGTTGTCAAAACAGGGGATGGGGGTTCATATAGGAGCTACAACGAAATCTGAACCGATGTGGCCCATTTGCAATCCCCAACAAACTACAGCGGTAAAAAAAATTTGAGCGAAATTTCTAGAGGATAGCTTCAAGTTTTGGACCGCTATTGCAAGATCGATTCAGAATGTCAAGACGATTTAGAATATACAGGTATACTTGTCGCAGAACAATATTTTGAGGTTGTACAAACGGAATGACTAGTTTAGTATGCCCCCATCCTATGGTAGTGATTATAATAAGACGCACCGGTAGCTGAGTTGATAGCGTGCAGGGTTATGGGTTCGATTCCCTCAATGGCCTTGGTCTATCGCTGCTGTGGCATCACAATGCACTTAAAATTCTAAGTAAGTCCATGTAGAAATTCTAAGTAAGTCTAACACAAAATGAGCGTAGTTAAAGAGCATGGTTGTACTTTACATAGCAAATTTCTGCCAAACAATGGCAAAATCTCAAGCTTCTAGGAGCATTAGAAGCCTAAACGGGAGTTCGGCTTATATGGTTCTAGACCTATTTGGCCATTACTTACTATGGATGTTGGAAGTCATAACAAAACACCACCCTCAAAATTTCAGTCATTACGGACAATTGTGATATCCATGAGCTGAAGACCTCAATTTAGGAGATAGGTTTATGAGGAAGGTACATCAGTTTTAAGGCTGATTTGGACCGTACTTTTCGGGATTGTCGAAAGAACACTACGAACAAAATTTCAACCCAATCGGATAAAAAATCGAATTCTAGGTGCTCAAGATGTTAAGTAAGAAGATATCTTAGGTCAAATTGTTTCTATAAGGAATATTGCCCTTAATCAAAAAGATGTCCATGCAATGTGTAATCCACACTGCCTGGAACATCGGACATTGTATCAAGGATAAGACTTGTCCGTAACTGCTGCATGACCACAGAGAAAGAGTCCCTTAGACTCACAGCAGTGGGAGCAGCAATTTGTCTATCCACAATGTTCAGAGGCATTAAGTGTCGCATTGAATCCAGCGAGACAGATGGTGTCGTCCTCAGTGCGACTGTGATGCACAAACAAGCCATCCTTTGGATCCGGTTGAGTATTGAGCAATAGGTGGACTTTTGAAGCGCTGTCCACCAGACCACAACACCATACAGCATTAGAGGTCTGACAACCGCAGTATATAATGATACATGGTTGCAGATGGCTTGCAGGTGTGTAGGGCAATTGCTGCTTTACTTGGTCTTTTTAAAATTTTTAATTTGAAGTTAAATTTCCTGTCCAGCAAAACATCCAGGCATTTTGCACCTTTGGTCAATGGAACATTCTCTGCTCTCAAGGAAAGAGGTGCCACTGTGGGTAATTTGTATCTCCTAATGAAAAGAACAACTTCGGCCTTAGACGTATTTACGCCTTAACAACTTTGGATAGCCCACTTCGTCGTCGAATGAGGGGCTTCCTGAAGTATATCTCTTAGAGTGCTGGGAAACTTTCCCCTTATCGCAATAGCCACGTCATCAGCATATGCGACCACTTTTGAACCTTTTTCTTCTAGAGACAATCCCACAGATCCCAAGCCTGCCTAATGCATCCTTTAGTAAGTAAATTATGAATAAATTTTCTTGCTGTAGTGTTGATGCCTAGAAACTCCAGCTCTCTCGTGATCGACATTGGTTTTACAGTATTGAAAGCATCCCCAATGTCAAGATATGATACCATTATGCATTCCTTGGCAGCGAAAAGCCTTCGATGTTGCTGACTTGCCCCTACTAAATGCATGCTGTTGGCTAAACAGCCAATCTACAGCGAGGATCTTTGCCTTAAGATATGTTTTTATCAACCTTCTAAAGTCTTCAGCATAAAGGATAACAGAATTATAGAACGACAATCTCTCGCCTTTGTGTGGTAAGTTTTCTCAAAGGATTTTTGACTCAGATATAATTCCCGAAATTATCTCCGATTAAAGCGTAGCTGTGACAAACTCTTTTGGCGCCACGTTGTCCGTTCGAGATTTTCCCAGGAAATTTGTATCAACGAGTAGTTTTATTGTTACCTCACTACACATTGTCCATACATTCTCTGACTGCTGAATAAATCCCACCATAATAGGTATCGAGGAGTGGATCTTCCTAAGCCTAGAGGCCTCAGATGTATCCCCCAAGAATCTCCTGGATTAGTTTTGTTCGTAAGTACAACCGTCCCAGTCGTGTGGTGTTCTTGTGGCTTTCGACCTCTTGGAGAGTTTTCTACAATTCTTTCTTAGAACACCCAGCTCTGTGGTCCACTTTGGCGGTCGCTGTTCGCCCCTTGCCTTGGCACTAGCACATGCTGAAACATGCGAGTCATTCAGGGCCTAAGTGACCCGCTTGACCATTAGTTTCCAGTTTTCGCAGTTTCCACTTCCTTTTTTAGTATAGAAGAGGTTGTCGTGTAGAATGTGTGCCGAAATTTATCCCAAGCGGAGAGGCCACTTCTACAGCTTCATCACCAAGGCTGAAACTAATATTATATCCTACAATGAGGCTCCATTTCCCAGCAGAAGCGGCTTTAATTAAAGGCGGAATCTCTGAGTAGGAAAGTTAGTCAGTTTTGAGACTGGATGGCTACTACTGAATCTTCAGTGCTTAGCGACGGAAAAAGAAAAGTATTTTGACTACTCTTTGCAAGAATACAGGCTCTGTGTCTCCTATTCCCCAGAACCTTGAGTACTTTAATACAGAAATTGTTAGTCCACGAACCATTCCTTCACACTTTTATGGTTCTTGGATAAGAACAACTTCAAATCTTCCTGCTATCAGAAGAACCCTTAGTTTCGCCGAAGCGGCCTTACAATGGTTAAGATTTATTTGCAGAAACCGTACTTTAGGCAGGGTTCAGATTTTCTTTTGCGTTTACCTAGTCTTCTGAATCCGCCAGGAGTTTATCCTTACAAGATTCGTTTGATATTGTCTTGAGGCACAACAAAGGAAGCAGAAGATGTACGAAACTACTTCTGCGGAAGCTAGAGCTAGGGCCAGGTCACCCGAAGAGCAAAATACTGCAATACCTCAATAACCCCGTTTAAAGGTTTTTTGGGAAGACCAAGTCAGCTCTTCTGCAATAAAAACTGCAGGAGTAGGCAAAATTGAGTCAAGTATGAAGGAACCGCGTACTACCCTGAGTCTTTGGGGAAAATGACCGCTGATAGAGGTAATGAATCCCCATCCTACGCCAAAGTAGTCGGGGTGGCACAATATGGACGAGCTGACATATTCAGCCATCTACGTCGGCAGTGCATTCGGCAAGGTTTCACCAACTCATCATTCTCAAGAGGAGGATTTGGTTAATGCGTATAGTCTGGAACAGGTTTTGAACCCAGGAAACAGGGTCCACCCACCCAAAACATTAGGATCGAGTATATTGGGGACATTCGGAGGCCACCGTAGCGCAAAGGTTAACATGTCCGTCTATGACTCTGAACGCCTGGGTTCGAATCCAGGAGAGACCATCAGACATAATTTTCAGCGGTGGCAACACCGTAATGGGAACCACCGTGGTGCATAGGTTAGCATGCCCGCCTATCGTGCCCAAGCGTCCGGGTTCAAATTCTGCCGGCGAGAACACCTTAAAACATTTTTCAGCGATGGTTATCCCCTCACCAAATGCTGGCGACATTTGTGAGTATTTCAGCCATGTACAACTTCTCAACCATTTTTCAGAGACACGTCGTTCGGACTCGGCATAAAACCGGAGGTCCCCTTATCATTTAGCTTAAATTTGAAACGGGCAGCACTCAATTGATATTGTGAGAAGTTAATTTCCCCCTTATTTGTTCAGCAATGGGATGTTTGGGAAACATTAAAAAATGCTGGCAACATTTGTGAGGTACTATGCCATATAAAACTTCTCTCCAAAGAGGTGTCGCACTGCGGTAAATGTTCGGACTCGACTATAAAAAGGAGGCCCCTTAACATTAAGCTGAATCTGTATCGGGAATTGATACGAAAGAAGTATCCTATGGTTAATACTAGAGATGTGCTCGTGAGGAATCTTTCACACACGCTTACAAGAGATAATTCTACTCACTCGTGATTTTCTCGTGAGGCGTGATTTTCTAGTGAGTCGTAATTTTCTCTTGAGTGGTGAGTGCCTAGTAAGTCATGACTTGTGTGTTTCTAGTGAGTTGTGAGTTACTCATATGTTGTGAGCAGCTTTTCACTCACTAACGCTCACGCACGAAAAATAATGGTCACGCACTATCACGTGTTTGAATTTGGATCTCCCTCACGATTCACTAGAATCACGCATGACACAACAATGCACGACTCACACGCTTCAACCACCGTTGAAAATTTTTTTCGAGATGTTCTCGCTGGGATTTTGAAACCAGACTTTCAGCGCCAGTGATAACCTATGAACTTCGCTGGCCCATCACATACATCGAATAAAATACCAATCTTCGGCAAATTTTTAGCTCAATATTTCACTTTTCATTGTCAATAGTGTATATTCAGATGTTGTTCAAAATAAATGACCCAATATATATAGTTGGGTATAAACAGTTGAGAGTACATTTTATACCCTCCACAGGATGGGGTAAACTAATTTCGTCACTCTGTTTGTAACAGCTCGAAATATGCGTCTGAGACCCCATAAAGTATATATACTCTTGATCGTCATGTCACCGTCCGTCTGTCCGTCCTTCCGTCTGTCTGTCGAAAGCGTGCTAACTTTCGAAGGAGTAAAGCTAGGCGCTTGAAATTTTGCACAAATACTTTTGATTAGTGCAGGTCAGTTGGGATTGTAAATGGGCCAAATCGGTCCACGTTTTGATATAGCTGCCATATAAACCAATCTTGGGTCTTGACTTCTATATACTATATAAACCAATCTTGGGTCTTGACTTCTTGAGCCCCTAGAGGGGGCAATTCTCGTCCGATTTGGCTGAAATTTTGCATGAGGTGTTTTGTTATGACTTCCAATTACTGTGCTAATTATGGTTCAAATCGGTTAATGTTTTGATATAGCTGCCATATAAACCGATCTTGGGTCTTGACTTCTTGAGCCTTTAGAGGGCGCAATTCTGATATAGCTGCCATATAAACCGATCTTGGGTCTTGACTTATTGAGCCTCTAGAGGGCGCAATTCTCGTTATTAGGCTGAAATTTTGTATAAGGTGTTTTATTATTACTTCCAATTACTATGCTAATTATGGTTCAAATCGGTCAATGTTTTGATATAGTTGCCATATAAACCGATCTTGGGTCTTGACTTCTTGAGCCTCCAGAGGGCGCAATTCTCATCCAATTTGGCTGATATTTTGCATGAGGTGTTTTGTTATAACTTCTAAGAACTGTGCTAAGTATGGCGCAAATCGGTACATAACCTGATATAGCTGCCATGTAAACCGATCTGGGATCTTGACTTCTTGAGCCTCTAGAGGGCTTAATTCTCATCCGATTTGGCTGAAATTTTGTACAACGGCTTCTCTCATGACTTTCAACATACAACATCCCATATAAACCTATCTACCGATTTTGCTTCTTGAGCCCCTACAAGGCGCAATTCTTATCCGAATGAACTGAAATATTACACAATGACTTCTACAATGTTCAGCATTAATTTATGGTCCGAATCGGACCATAACTTGTCTTATTTGCTAATGCCATCTAGCATTTCACGCTTACGGTTTTCCCAAGTACCGATCCATTAATGGAATAGTAGGGTAAACCGTAATTCGTTATGCCTCAAAAACAATTACAAAGCTTAGTGCTAATGGGCATGCTCCAAAATTCTTTATTTTCTCCCATCTTTCTTACTTGTAATGACAATATCTTACTTTCTTCAGGGAACTATTCTAATGAGCTAAAAGCCTAAATTGTTTTAAATTTATGTTAATTGCAACTTTAGCTCCCACATTTTTCTTGTTTTTATTCAACACCAAAAACCTCAACACTTTTAGGCAAACTAATCTACCTAACTTGGTCATGGAAGATGGTAATATATTTTAAAGAAGAAAATAAAAACGCCCCTGGGGCTTCCATAGTTGTTGAAATTTTCACTTTTTTCTTGTCAGTTTTAATTTTTTGGCCTATGTATGTATATCTTGCCGATGGATGTTGTGCGGCAGTGGGCGTTGAACTTTGAGTGTGGAAGATGGAGTTCAGTTCAGGCATTATAATTATTAACTGCATGATTTAGTTTAAAT